>NW_027458224.1:2500-102500 GCF_050624435.1 Tenrec ecaudatus
GGGTTAGGGTTAGGGTTAGCGTTAGGTTTAGGGTTAGCGTTAGCGTTAGGGTTAAGGTTAGGTTTAGGGTTAGCGTTAGGGTTAGGTTTAGGGTTAGTGTTAGGGTTACGGTTAGGGTTAGGGTTAGCGTTAGGGTTAGGGTTAGGGTTAGGGTTAGGTTTAGCGTTAGGGTTAGGGTTAGCGTTAGCGTTAGCGTTAGGGTTAGCGTTAGGGTTAGGGTTTGCCCAGGCTGCTCCTCTGGATTCAAGAAGCAAACCCAGGGCAGGGGAGTTGGGGCTGGCGAGGGTGTGGCTGTGGGGAAGGGCAGGTGACTGGATCCAGGGAGCCGAGCCCCTGCCCTGCAGACTCTCCTCAAAGGTTTGTGGGAAGAGGAAACAGTGAAGGACTCATCTTTTCCTAACACATGTCTACAGGCCTCTGTCACGGTTCTCTTTAAGGCAGGGGTAGCATCTAGGGGAATAAGCAACCCCAGCCAGTTTTCTGGTACCCCCGGATGCAGTGACCCTCACTGTTGGGCTGCCAACTCCCACAGTGTCTTCAGCTGCTTCCAGAGCCTCCCCTGCATCACACCCAGCTGCTCTGAGACCTCAGTTACAAGGATCTACATATAACTTCCTCCCTGGAGGATGGACAACAGAAAAGTGGTGAAGGGAGACAAAAAATGTAAGATCTGACAAATTATCAAGGGTTCATGAGTGAGGGGGGAAAAGGGAGGGCGGAGAAAAATGAGGACATGATGCCAAGGCCTTAAGTGGAGAGCAAATGTTTTGAGAATGATGAGGGCAATGAATGTACGGATGTGCTTTACACAACTGATGTATGTATGGATTGTGATAAGAGTTGTATGTGCCCCTAATAAAATGATTTTAAAAAATTAAATCATTTAAATTTCTTAGGACAATGCCATTTGTATTTCAAAGCAACATTCACGAAAACTATTTTTCACCTTCACTATCTTCTATTTAGTTTTAAACAGTGCAAAAACAATTCTTATGCCTTTTTATGAGATGTAATGCAAGTAGACATAAATTTATGCATAATTAAAAATGTGAATGAACAAAATATTTTGTTAAAAAATTTGAACTTTTGTGAAAATCATCGAAAGCATATAGCATTTTATTGAAGGGTTGGGAATGTTTTCCTCTATTTTATTCTAGTATTTGGTCTGAGGTTCTTACGGCATATTCTGATTGTTGTCGTGTAAGAGAATGTACATTCCATATAAGAGAAAACTTTCCTTATAATATTTTCCTATCCATTGCTTCCTGCTGTATCTCTCATTTGTTCTTTTATCATTTTTTCCTATAAAACGCCCAGGCTGCTTAATTTTATGCTTACTAATCATTTATATAAGTTAGGAAAATATTTATTATATATATATTTTTATTAAAAATCTTTTATTGGAGACTCTTACAACTTTTGTTGCAATCCATATTGATTGCATCAGGCATTTTGTACATATGTTGCCTTCATTCATTTATAGCCATTTTTTTCTTTTTTAAAATCATTTTATTGGGGCTCATACAACTCATCACAATCCATACATACACCAATTGTGTAAAGCACACTTATACATTCGTTGCCTTCATCACTCTCAAAATTTGCTTTCCGCTTGGGTTCCTGGAATCAGCTCATTTCCCCTTTCCCCTATCCCCTTCTCACCCTGCTCCTCTACCCTCATGAACCCTTAATAATTTATACATTATTATTTTCTCTTATCTTACACTGCATGGCGTCTCCCATCACCCAATTTTCTGTTGCCCATCTCCCAGGGGGGAAGTTATATGTAGATCCTTGTGATCGGTTTCCCATTTCTATACCCACTTCCCTCCCAGTATCGCCACTCTCACCGCTGGTCCTGGGGGGGTTCATCTGTCCTGGATTCCCTGTGTTTCCAGTTCCCGTCTGTACCGCTGTGTATCTTCTGGTCTAACCAGGTTTGCAAGGTAGAATTGGGATCATGAGAGGTGGGGGGAGGAAGCGTTTAATAACTAGAGGAAGGTTGTGAGTTTCATTATTGCTATACTGAACCCTGAGTGACTCATCTCCTTCCCACTACCCCTCCGCAAGGGATGTCCAGTTGTCTACAGGTGGGCATTGGTCCCCCGTCATGTACTCCCCTCATTCACGATGATATAATCCCACCTCCCACCTTTGTTGCTTGAAAACTGGTCCCCTCAGCCCTTCATGATCACACATGTTCGTGTGATGCTTCCATGTGGGCTTTGTTGCTTCTGGGCCAGCTTGTTTACTTTCAAGCCTCTAAGACCCAGGACACTATATCGCTTGATAGCCGGCCACCATCAGCCTTCTTCACCACACATACTTATGCACACATTCATCTTCAGCGTTTATGTGGGGAAGGTGATCACACAATGATGGTTTTTGTTCTTTGGTGTCTGCTACCTGATCCCTTCAACACCTCGTGCTCACTTAGGCTTGTGTGCTTCTTCTCTGTGGGCTTTGTTGCTTCTGAGCTAGATTTCAGCCTGTTTGCCTTCAAGCCTTTAAGACCCCCAGAGTTTCATTATATTGTGCAGAGAGTGGCTATGAGCCAAACCCACTAGACTGCACCCAACAACAGTAACAACAGGACTTGTGCTTCTAACAATATGCTGAAGAAGACCTTAAGAGAATCTCCCCTTCGTTTAGAGCAGCGGCTCTCGACCTGTGGGTCATGTCTACTTAGGGGGTCAAACAGCCCTTTCATGGGGTGGCCTGAATTATAGCAGTAGCAAAATTACAGCTATGATGTAGCAACAAAAATAATTGTATGGTTGGTTGGTCACGACTACATGAGGAACTGGATGAAAGGGTCGTGAGTAAGAATGTTGAAAACCACTGTCCAAGAGGAAGACTCAATTCTTGATACAGTTGAAGGGCAACAAAATAGACTCAGCCCCAATATAGATGGGATAGCACAGTGGCTGCAACAATAAACACAAGCCAAAGAAACACTGCAAGGATGGCACAAGATGGGGCAGTGTTTCATTATATTGACATAGAGTTGTTATGAGTCAAAACACACAAGAAAAAAAAAAACAGGACTTGTTTTTCTAACAATGTACCTAAGTAGACCTTAAGAGAATCTCCTATTAGTTTAGCGCAGCGGGCCTCAAACTGAAGGTCGTGACCCCTTTTGGGGGATGAATGACCCTTTCACGGCAGTGGACCGTTCATTAAAGTGGAAAAATTAGAGTTATGATGTAGCAATGAAAATAATTTCATGATTTGGCAGTCACCACTACATGAGGAATGGTATGAAAGAGTCGTGGCATTAGGAAGGTTGAGAACCACTTCTCTAGGGCAAGACACAAATCTGGTACAGAAGGGAAGGAAGAGAGCGGCAGTCTCCAACAAGTTGGATTAGCACAGTGGCTGCAACACTGAGGCCAAGCACACAAGCACGGTGAGGGTGGCACAGGTCAGGGCAGCTAAGAGTCAAAACCCACTCGACAGAACTTAATGACAATAACTACAGGACGTGTACTTCTAACAATATGCTGAACTAGATCTTAAGAGAAACTCCTCTAAATTTAGAGCAGTGGTTCTTAACTTGTGGGTCGCGACCCCCTCTCACAGGTGTTGCCCAATTCATAACAGTAGTGAAATCACAGTAATGGAGTAACGATGGAAAAAAAAATTACTGTTGGAGGATCACCACAACATTAAGAATTGTATAAAGGAGCCATGCCATTAAGAAGGTTCAGAAACACTGCCCGAGAGGAATACACAAAACGTGGTACTGCAGAAGGGCAGCAAGTGAGAGGCAGACCCTACAAGATGGAATAGCTCAGTGGCTGCAACAATGAGTGCCATCAACGAACCACTGTGAGGACGGCACAGGACGGGGCAGCGTTTCATTATCTTGTGCTTAGAGTTGCTGAGAGTCAAAACCCACTCGACGGCAACTAACAGCAACACAAAAAGTACTTGAGCTTCTAACAATATGCTGATGTAGATCTTAAGAGAAACTCCTCTTAGTTTAGTGCAGGGTTCTCAGCCTATGAATCACGAACCCTTTTGGGGAGTGAGTGGGTTGAATGACCCTTTCACAAGGGTTGCCTGATTCATAAGATTAGCAAAATTACAGTTATGAAATATCAGCGAAAATTTTGTATGACTGGGGGTCCACCACTATTTTGGGAACTGCATGAAAGGGTCGTGAATTTAGGAAGATTGAGAACCACTGTCCGAGAGGAAGACACAAATGTTGGTAGAGTAGAAGGGCAGCAAAGGAGAAGCAGCCCCTCCAAGTTGGAATAGCTCAGTGGCTGCAACAACCAGCGCAAGCAAAGAACCACTGTGAGGAATGCACAGGATGGGGGAGCATTTCGTTATATTTTGCATAGAGTTGCTATGAGCCAAAACCCACTTGAAGGCACCTAAATAAAATAACAACAGGACTTTTGCTTCTAACAATGTGCTGAAATATATCTTATGAGACATTCTTCATAGTTTGGAGCAGAGATTCTCAACCTGTGGGTCATGACTCCATTAGGGTGATGAACTACCCTTGCACAGGGGTGTCCCACTTCATAGCAATAGCTACATTACAGTTATGAAGTAGCAATGACGATAAATTTATGACTGGGATTGAACCCACTACATGAGCAGTGGTATAAAAGGCCTGTGGCATTATAAGAAGGTTGAGAGCCACTGTCCTTGAGCAAGACAGAAATCTTGGCAGAGCAGAAAGGCAGCAAATGAGAGGCAGACCCCCAGATGATAGATTAGCGCAGTGGCTGCAACCATGAGTGCAGACAAGAAACCACTGTGAGGATGGCACAGGACGGGGCAGCGTTTCATTATCTTGTGCGTAGAGTTGCTGAGAATCGAAACCCACTGGGCAACACCTAACAACAATCACTGTAGGACTCATGCTTTTCACAATATGGTGCTGTAGATCCTAAGAGAAACTCCTCTTAGTTTAGAGCAGTGGTTCTCAACTTGTGGGTCACGAGCCCTTTGGGGGGGTCAAATGACCCTTTCACAGTGGAGGCCTGATTCATAACTGTAGCAAAATTAAAGTTACAAAGTAGCAATGAAAATAATTTTATGATTGGGGGTTCATCACTACATGAGGAAATGAATGAAAGGGCAGTAGAGGGGCAGCAAAAGAGAGGCAGCCCCCCAAAAGTTGGATTAGCCCATGATTGCAACAATGACAACAAGCAAAATAACCACTGTGAGGGTGGCACGACACGGGGTCACGTTTCATTATATTGTGTATAGAGTTGCTATGAGCCAGCACACACTCAAAGGCACCAAACAATAACAACAGGACTGTGCGTCTATGAATATGCGGAAGTAGACCTTAAGAGAAACTCCCCTTAGTTTAGACCAGTGGTTCTCAAACTGTGTCACAGTGCCTTTAGAAGACTAATGAACCTTTCACATGGGTGGCCTGATCCATAACAGAAGCGAAATTACAGTTATGATGTAGCAATGAAAATATTTTATGGTTGGGGAGTCACCACTACATGAGGACTGGTATGAAATAGTAGTGGGATTCAGAAAGTTGAGAACCACTATTCTTGAGGAAGACACAAATCTTGGTACGGAAGGGCAGGAAAAGAGTTAGTCCCTAACAAGATGGATTACCACAGTGGCTGCAACAATGAGCGCAAACAGAAGAACCACCGTGAGGATGCACAGGGCAGGACAACGTTTCATTACATTGTGCATAGGGTTGTTATGAGCCAAAACCCACTCGAAGGCAGCCAAAAACAAGAACAGGATTTGTGCTTCTAACAATATGCTGAAACATACCTTAAAAATAAACTCCACTTAGTGTAGAATAGCAGTTCTCAAACTGTGGGTCGTGATGCCTTTTGGGGGGTGGGGGGGAGAATGACTATATCACATGGTGGCCTGATTCATAACAGTAGCATAATTTTAGTCATAAAGTAACAAGGAAAGTAATTTTATGATTGGGGAGGGGGCGTCACCAATACATGAGGATGGTGTGAAAGAGTCGTGCATTAGGAAGTTTGAGAACCACTGCCCTAGAGGAAGACACAAATCTGGGTACAGTTGAAGGTCAGCAAATGAGAGGCAGTCCCCCAAAAGATGGATTAGCACAGAGACTGCAACAATGAGTGAAAACAAAAGAAAAGTGTGAGGGTGTTAGAGGATGGAACAGTGTTTCATGATACTGTGCATAGAGTTGTTATGAGCCAACTATGAGCCAAACCCACTCGACAGCCCCCGAACAACAATAAGAACAGGACTCTTGCGTGTAATAATATACAGAGCTATACCACAGGAGAAACTCCTCTTAATTTAGAACGGCAGTTCTCAACCTGTGATTTGTGACCACTTTGGTTGGTTGAACAACCCTTTCACAGGGTGACTAGATTCATAAGACTTGCAAAATTACAGTTATGGAATAACAGTTGAAAAAAAAACTTTATGCTTTGGGGACCACCACTACACATTGGGAAGTGTATGGAAAGGTCGTAGAAATAGGAAGGGTGAGAAACACTGTCCTAGAGGAAGACGCAAGTACAGTAGAAGGGCAGCAGAAGAGAGGAAGTCCCTACAAGACAGATTTGCACGGTGGCTGCAACAATGAGCGCAAGCAAAGAACCACCGTGAGGATGATGCAAGGCTGGGCAGGCCTTTATTATATTGTGCACAGGGTTGCTATCAGCCCAAACCCTCTCCACGGCCTGAACAACAATAACAGGAGGAATCATACATCTAACAGTATGCTCAACTAAACCTTGAGAGAAACTGCTCTTAGTTTAGAGCAGCCGTTCTCAACTTGTGAGTTGAGTGGTATATCCTTTGGGGGTGTTCAAATGACCCTCCCATAGGCGTGGCCGATACGTAACAGTAGCAAAATTACAGTTATGAAGTAGCAACAGTACAATTTTTTTGGTTGGGGGGTCATTACTACACGAGGCACTGTATGAAAGGGTCGTGGCATTAGGATTGCTGAAAACCACAGTCCTACAGGAAGACACAAGTCTTGATACAGTTGAAGGGCCGCAATATAGAGTCAGCCCCCAAATAGATGGAATAGCATAGTGGCTGCAGCAATGAGCTCAAGCTAAGGGAACACTGTGAGGATGGCACAAGATGGGGCAGCGTTACATTATATGGAGCACAGAGTTGCTATGAGTCAAAACCCACTCGACTGCACCTGACAACAAAACAACAGGACTTGTGTTTCTTATAATGTGCTGAAGTAGACCTTAAGAGAAACTCCTATTAGTTTAGTGCAGCGGTTCTCAACTTTTGGGTCACGGGCCCTGTTGGGGGATGAATGAACCTTTCATAGTGGTCGCCTAGTCATAACAGTAGAAAAATTAGAGTTACAAAGTTGCAATGAAAATAATTTTATGATTTGGCAGTCAGCACTATATGAGGAACGGTATGAAAATGTTGTGGCATTAGGAAGGTTGAGAACCACTGCCCTAAAGGAAGACACAAGTCTTGGTAGAGTAGAAGGGCAACAAAAAATAGCCAGCCCCCCCCCCCCCCAAATATGGCTCCAACAATGAGCACTAGCAAACAACCACTGACAGGATGGCACAGGTCTGGGAAGCATTTCATGATATTGTGCATAGAGATGCGATGAGCCAAAACCCCCTCCGCAGAACTTAACAACAATAACAACAGGGCTTGTGTGTTTAACAATATGCTGAAGTAAATCTTAAGAGCAACTCTTCTTAGTTTACAGCAGGGTTCTCAACATTGGGTCGTGAACACTTTCAGGTGGGGGGTGTTTCGAAACACCCCTTCACAGTGATGGCCTGATTCATAACAGTGGCAAAAGTACAGTTATGAAATATCAATGAATATAATTTTATGATTGGGGTCCACCACTACATTGGGAACTGTACGAAAGGGCCGCAGAATTAGGATGTATGAGAAACATTGTCCTAGAGGAAGACACAAATGTTGGTACAGTAGAAGGGCTGCAAAAGTCAGGCAGCCCCTACAAGATGGAATAGATGCAGCTTGAGTGCAAGCAAAGGACCACAGTGAAGATGGCACGAGATGGGGCCGAGTTTCATTATATTGTGCATACAGTTGGTATGAGCCAACACACACTCAAAGGCACCAAACAATAATAAAAAGAACTTGGGCTTCTAAGAATATTCTGAAGTAGACCTTAAGAGAAACTCCTATTCGTTTAGACCATTGGTTCTCAAACTGTGTGTCGAGACACCTTTGAGGAGACTAACGAACCTTTCACAAGGGTGGCCTGATCCATAACAGAAGCAAAATTACAATTATGATGTAGCAATGCAAATATTTTATGGTTGGATGTCACCACTACACGAGGAATGGTGTGAAGTGGTTGTGGCATTTGGAAAGTTGAGAACCACTGCTCTAGAGGAAGACAGATATCTTGGTACAGAAGGGCAGGAAAAGAGAGGCAGTGCCCAACAAGATGGATTAGCACAGTGGCTGCAAAAATGAGTGTGAGCAAAAGAACCACTGTATGGAAGGCACAGGACGGGAAAGCATTTTATTACATGGTGCATAGAGTTGGTATGAGCCTAAACCCATTCGAAGGCACCAAACAACAGGATTTGTGCCTCTAACAATATGCTGAGGGAGACTTTAAAAGAAACTCTTAGTGTAGAGTAACAGTTCCCTAACTGTGGGTCACAACGTCTTAGGAGGGAACAATGAGCATTTCACATGGGTGACCTGATTCATAACAATAGCAAATTTATAGTTATGGAGTAACAAGGAAAATTATTTTTTGATTGGGGGGGGGGGGTTACTAGTACGTGAGGAATGGTGTGAAAGAGTCATGACATTAGGAAGGTTGAGAACCACTACCCTAGAGGGAGACATAGATCTGGGTACAGTAGAAGGGCAGCAAAAAGAGGCAGCCCACAGCACAATGGAATACAACAGTGGCTGCAACAATCCGCGCAAGCAAAAGAACCACTGGGAGGATGGCGCAGGACAGGACACCTTTCCATCATATTGTGCTTAGAGTTGCTAGGCGTCGAAAGCTACACAACAGAATCTAACAATAACTATAGGATTTGTGCTCCTGACAATAGGGTGAAGTAGATATTAAGAAAAACTCCTCTTAGTTTAGACCAGCGGTTTTTAACCTGTGGTTCGCGACCACTTTTGGTGATCGAATGACCCTTTCACATGTGTGAAATGATTCATAACTGTAGGAAAATTACAGTTACGAAGTAACAATAATATTATGGTGGGGGTCACCACTACATGAGGAACTGTATGAAAGGGTCATGGCATTAGGAAATTTGACAACCATTGCCCTAGAGGAAGACACAAGTCTTGGTATAGTAGAAAGGCCACAAAAAAGAGGCAGCTACCCAAAAGTTGGATTAGCACAGTGGCTGCAACAATGCGCACAAGCAAAAGAACCACTGTGAGGATGGCATAGGATGGGAAAGCGTTTCATTATATTGTGCATAGAGTTACTATGAGCCAAAACCCACTCGATGGTACCTAACACCAATAACAACAGAACTTGTGCATCTACCAGTATGCTGAATTCTATCTTAAGAGAATCTCCTCTTAGTTTAGAGCAGGGGATCTTCAGCTGTGTGTTGCGACCCCTTTGTGGATATGGAATGAAAATTTCACAGGGGTGTCGTGACTCATAACAGTAACAAAATTACAGTTATGAAGCTGCAATGAAATCATTTTATGGTTGGGGGGGTCACAACTAAATGAGAATCGGTATGAAAATATCATGGCATTAGGAAAGTTAAGAACCACTGCTCTAGAGGAAGTCCCAAATCTTGGTATGAAAGGGCAGGAAAAGAGAGGCGGTCCCCAACAAGATGCATTAGCACAGTGGCTGCAACAATGAGCGCAAGCAGAGAACCACTGGGCGGCGTTTCATTATATTGTGCGTAGAGTTGCTATGAGACATACCCATTCGACGGCACCTAACAACAACAACAAATGGACTTGAGCTTCTAACAGTATGGTGAAATAGACCTTAAGAGAAACTCCTCTCAATTTAGAGCAGGGGTTCTCACCATGTGGGTCGTGACCCCTTTGGGGCTTAGACGAACCCTTTACAGGGTTGCACTATTCATAACTTGTAACAAAACGAGAGTTACGAAGTAGCAAAGAATATAATTTTATGATTGGGGTCTACCACTACAAAGGAAACTGTATGAAAGTGTCGTGAATTTAGGAAGGTTGAGAAGCACTATCCTAGAGGAAGATACAGATATTGGTAGAGTAGAAGGGCAGCAAAGGAGAGGCAGCCCCTACAATTTGGAATAGCTCAGTGGCTGCAACAATGAGCGCAAGCAAAGAACCACTGTGAGGAATGCACTAATGGGGCAGCGTTTCGGTACATTGTACATAGAGTTGCTGTGAGCCAAAATCCACTCGACGGCACTTAACAACAACAACAACAGGACTTGGGCGTCTAACAATATACTGAACTACATCTTAAAGAAACACCTCTTAGTTTAGAGCAGCGGTTCTCAACCTGTGGATCGGGACCTCTTTGGGGGTTGAGCTACCCATTCACAGGGGTCGGTCTCTTCTTCATAGTAGCAAAATTACAGTTATGAAGTAGCAACGAAAATAATTTTACGAATGGATGTTCACCACAACATCAGGAACTTCATTATAGTGCCAAGGAATTAGGAAGGTTGAGAACCACTGGTTTAGAGCATAGGAAATCTGATGCAATACTGCATATTTTAACACACATGAAGGTGGAAAATAAAGGAAATTGGGAGAGGACAGTAGTATCAAATTCCTATGAGTCAGAATTGTTCTATATCATAGAGTAGCTAAGACAATGAGAAGAAATGACAAAGTCAAAGAGCTGAAGAGAAAATTCCATAGGACACGTGGCAACAGCTTTATGCTCTTGTTAGACCCTCGGGACCTCCTTATCTTTTGCTGGTGCACCTCCAAGATCCCAGAATCCCTAGTTGAAAGTGGAATTTGCATAGCGAACTGGCTCATTGAGCCAAGCCGGAGGCCTCTGTCTGCAGAAGAGACCAAGCCCTGTGCTGCAGCTCCTGCTCCCATATGCAAGCAGTGGGGTCCAGATGCGGGTCCTGTGTCTGCTTCCTGTTGTAAAAGACAGTGTTGGGACAAGTAGCCTTCTACTGAGTCTCTCCTCCGTCTACCTGGGGGAGCAGGCTCCTGGCTTGCTGTGGCCAGCTAATAGCAATTAGTAGGCATAGCGCTAATGAAGAGAGGGGACAGCTGGGCAGAGGGCCTAAACCTGCTGAGCGCCATGGCCCCTGAGACACTGGCGAGCTGTTGGCTCCCAGCTCCTTGTCCCTGACTCTTACCTGCCTCCCTCTCTCGAGATCACTCTTGAATTTCAGTCTCCATGCAATCTCACCCAGCCTTGCTGCCTGACTGGAGAGGGAGCCTGGAGGCTGTTAGAATAGCGCTGCTCAGGCTCTTTGGGCTAAAGAGTCTGACGTGGGCCAGGAGCTCCATGAAGTTCCCTCCCTCAGGCAGTTTTCTGCCTCTCCATCCCCCTTAGTCTCCCTGCAGGCCTGGCCCTGGGCCCTGACCTTCCACTTCCTTCCTCATCCAACATGTGGAGGGCTGGCTCTTGCCAAGTACACACATGGGTGCAGACATGAGAGATCCCACTCCTGGAAACCAGGAGGTCTGTAAACAAGGGCACAGCTGAGGCCTGTTCTTACGCAAATCATGTGCATCCTTCTCTCTGCCCTCTGCCCTGGGGTAGGGACAAGGGCTCTGGGAAGACCGGCCACCCCATCACTATGGGGCATGGCCCGATGGTGCTGGTGCACAGAGCACTGGGCAGGCAGGGCTCCCTACAGGCCCTTGCACCGTGTGGGGCTACAGAAGGGGAGAAAGGCAGAAGAGTGCTGCCAGGAGCCAGCTGCACTGTGGCAACGTGGGGTCCTCTGGGCTGGGCCACTGAGGTGGGGTGCTAAGGCTGTGCTCCCCTCTCCCTCTCCCCAGGTGTGTGGTTGTGCTCTTCAATCCCCGGAAACACAAGCAGCACCACATCCTCAACAGCTCCAGGTAAATGGGCTCTGGGGCTTTGGGGAGTGCCACCTTTTCCCAGGGACGGCCAGAGGAGTGCCACCTGCTTCTCTGTGGCATTGGGCCCTGTTGGGCCCCAGGCCTGCAAGGGAAGCAGCACAAGGAGGGCGGGTTTGCTGCCCTTGTTTTGAGAGGGGACTGTGAGAGGCCAGACCTGGGCCAGGCTGCCAGTGCCTCTCTTGAGCCTGCCCCCATTCCTTTCAGGAAAACCATCACTGCCCTTGCCTTCTCTCCTGATGGCAAGTACCTGGTCACTGGCGAGGTGAGTGAGGAAGGAAGCTCAGGCACTGCAGAGGGGGTGGCCTGGCCTTAGCAGAGAGTGACAGCCTGCAGCCCGCATAGGACTGGTGCCAAGTTTGACTTTCTGTACTGGTGTCAACTTTGGGTGTTTGGTCTGCCCTAGAGCAGTGTTCTTAGACTGTAGCCTGCATCAGAAGTGCTATGGTGGCCCCGTAGTACAGACTGCTGGCTCTCGGGCTCAGCAGGTCTGGGGTGGCTCTCTTCAGTTTGCAATGCTAACAAGTAGTTCCAGATGAGGCTGAAGCTGCCAATTTGGGAACCACATTTTGGAAAACACCTCCTTAAAACATTCCTTATCCTGGAGTCCTCCTGTTGGTCACAGTGTGGAACAGGGCTGCCCTCCCATAGACTTGCCCTGTGAGGCTGTGGGAGCCAACCGCAGTAGTGGTGGTTCTTGCCCATCCAAATCACGCCAGGAGCCCATCCCTGAGAGTCCCTGTTCCCCAACACTGATCACATTCCCTCCGGGGGTGTCCTTGATTCATGTGCAGGCACATTAGGTTAGGTGCCCTTCATTTATGTGCAGGCTCTTGTCCAGTGGCTGGGAGAGCCAGGCCTCCTTGGATGGGGAGGGAGCTGGCTGCCTCTGGCCTTTACTTTGGGGTCTTCGTCCCCGCAGAGTGGACACATGCCTGCTGTGCGGGTGTGGGACGTGTCGGAGCGCAGCCAGGTGGCAGAGCTTCAGGAGCATAATTATGGCGTGGCGTGTGTGGCCTTCTCACCCAGCGCCAAGTACATTGTCTCAGTGGGCTACCAGCATATGATCGTCAATGTCTGGGCCTGGAAGGTGAGTGGGCTGCTGGCCTCAGGACAGGCAGGGCCGGGAGGGGAGCCAAGAAACTGCTGACAGGTGGCCTTCACTTCCGCCTGCTGGCCTCAGTCCCTTTCTAGAGAACTCTGAGCAGAAAGGAGCAACTGTGTATCTAGGATGCTGAAGAAGGGGCAGAAGGAGAGGTCAAGTTCACAGCTTGTCTAACCTCCTTCAGTGTGTAAGTTTCTTTTCCCTCAGCTCCTAGAAGCAGAGCCTTGATTTCCCTTGACTTTCTCTCCAGAAAAACATTGTAGTGGCTTCCAACCAGGTGACCAGTCGGGTGAAAGCAGTATCCTTCTCTGAGGACTGCAGCTACTTTGTCATTGCAGGCAACCGGCACATCAAATTCTGGTTCCTTGATGACAGCAAGACCTCAACGGTGAGGCAGCAAGTAGCCACCAGGGTGGGGTCTGCCCAGATCTGTTCCACCTGCGCCCCCTTCTGCATGCTCAAAAGCCCTTTGGAAGTCTCAGCTGGGCCAGGTGCTATGTCAATCTGCAAGGGAAGCCTTTTCCCTCTCTCCCCAGGGCCTGCTTTCCAGGGGGTAGCCTGCAGGGTGGGTGTGTGGGTGGCACCTGTGGTGTGCCTCCACAGGTGAATGCCACTGTGCACCTGCTGGGCCGCTCCGGGCTGCTGGGGGACATGCAGAACTACCTGTTCACTGATGTAGCCTGTGGCCGCGGGAAGAAAGCTGACAGCACCTTCTGTATCACATCCTCGGGGCAGCTGTGCGAGTTCAGTGACCAGAGACTGTTGGACAAGTGGGTGGAGCTGAGGGTAAGTGAATGCTTTGTTGGCACCCTCCCGTCTGTCACCTCCAGGCTCCGGGGGTCCTGGGGTTAGCAGCGGGGTCTGCATGCACGCTGGGGGAGGCCCCAGGCGGAGGAAGGTGTTTGGGAACCTCTCTGCTCGCTCGCGCTCTCTGTCTCTGCTGCTTCCTCTGCTTTCCTCTTCTGCTCAGCACAAAGACAGCATCACAGTAAGTGTGCTGGCCCTGTCCGCTGCCTCTGCTGCCTTTCTCTTGGCCGGCCTTTTCTGAGTGTGTGTTTGCCTAAAACTCAGGTGGCTTATAAGGCTTGCTGACTCCTTCTTCCTAATTGCATGGGGCTGTGGGCCCTCTGGCTAGCTGCTGTTAGAGGGAGGGGCATTGAGGGGCTCTGGCCAGGGCAGCTGTCCTATCTTGCACTTGTCCTTGCCTCTTGGCTCATGGCTGTTGAGGTGGGGTGAAGGAGTGCGCAGACGCCCTTGCTGAATGGGGCTTCTGTGCTCACAGACCACAGTGGCCCACTGCATCTCGGTGAGCCAGGACTACATCTTCTGTGGCTGTGCTGACAGCACCGTGCGTCTTTTCAACCCCTCCAACCTGCACTTCCTCAGCACGCTGCCCCGGCCCCATGCCCTGGGAACAGACATTGCCAGCATCACAGAGGCCAGGTGAGCGGTGTGGGTGGGCTCCTGAGTCCTGTCAGAGCCCCACTCTGTGCCAGGCCATCCTTGGCATGCTGCAAGGAGAGAAGGGCACACATAGGCCTCTGGGAAGACCCTTGCAGTCAAGCACAGGTGGGTCTTTTAGCATTTCTTGCTCACTGTGGGCAACCGTGGTAATCTGAGTCTGCCGTGTGGTAATGCATTGTCCTGTAAAGACCACATCTAGGACAGACGGGCAGTTCCTTAGGGTTTCTGAGAGAGACTGGAAACCTGATGGAGCAGGCCTTTCTCCCTCAGGGTGGTCCTGGGTTGCAGCTGCGGTAGGAGGGGCTTATTGTAGCCTCGGGCCTTGGGTTGGGTGATTGCAGGAAGTGAAGTTTTGCTCTGGTTTCAGTGCTGTCAGGAAGCGGGGCAGTTCTGCAGTTGGGTATATTAATTTCTCTTTCAGGGCAGGACGGGACTAAATCTGCAATTGGTAGGAAATGATATATGACTATGGTTGTGGCTTGCACAGTGTCCTTCCTTGTCCTCTGACGTGAGTCTAGAAGGGCCTGACATCTGCTTGGCTGCATCACGGCCACACACTGTCCCTGCCTGACGTTGGGGGCTATGAAATAACTTGTGTTCTTTTGGAGAGCCCCATGGCAAGGAATGCCAGGCCAGCTGCTGGGTTCTTTCTCCAGTGACTGCTGGCCAACCTGCTGCTCCTCCCTTGAGTGCCCCATTTCATTTGCGCTCACTCACTAGTTTGCCCTGTCTGCCCTGGACACCCTGCCCCCCTCTTTCCTCAGTCGCCTTTTCGCTGGAGTGGCCAATGCGTAGTATCCGGACACCATCTCCTTGGCCTATGATCCTGCAAATCAGTGGCTGTCTTGTGTGTACAATGACCATAGTATTTATGTCTGGGATGTGAAGGACCCCAAGAAAGTGGGCAAGGTGTATTCAGCTCTCTATCATTCCTCCTGCTTCTGGAGTGTAGAGGTATGTGGGCCAGGTCTGCTGAGACTGACCGTGTTTCCTGGGCTACTATTAGGAGCTGGAGTTCCTCAAGTGTGGAATTTGTTTCCTCCAGCACCCTTGCTCCCCCAGCAGTGCCCCTGGGTCCCTTCGTATCTGTTAATTGGCTCTGAGGATGGGAGGGGATTTTAGTGCTGACTCATCTCAGACGTTTTTCAGTATGCCCTGTGCAGTCTGAGCTTTGCCTCTTTGGACATGTTCCTGAACTTGACCAAACCTTAGTTTCTGCAATTGTGAAATGACATACCTGATGCATTTGATTTTTACGAAAAGGAGACAATGAAAGTTGGAGATTTAGAATGCCTAGTACTCACTAGGTGCTTGGTTAATGTATATTCCTTTACTTGTTAAAGACAAGAGCTAATCATTATGACTTGCTTGCTCTGGGAAAAGCCTGGGGCTAAGTCTTGACCAACAAATCCCTCTTGGAGGAAGCACGGCCAGAATGCCCCTTAGAAGTGAGGATGGCAAGTCTTCATCTCACATCCATTGGACATGCTATCAGGAGAGACTGGTTCTTAAGAAAGGACATAATGCTTGTTAAAGTACAGGGGCAGCAAGAGGGAAGAAGACACTTGATAAGATGGATGTCCACAGTGGCTACAGCAATGGGCTCAACATGGACCAACGACTGTGGTGATGACACAAGAGCAGGCAGGGTTTCATTCCGTTGTACAGTTCCGGTCTCTGGTACAAAGGAAAATAATTTGCCCTATCCTGTGGGGTCGAGGCTATTGTGCCTGCTGTGTATTTTGTCCTAAGGACTTGCAGTGTTGTTCTTTATACAGTGTTGTTGTTATTAGCTGCTTTTCGGTCCATTTTGACTCATAGCGACCCCCATGCATATCAGAGTAGAACTGTTCCATAGGGTTTTTAAGGCTGTGACCTTTTGGAAGCAGATTTTCAGGCCTACCTTCCTTAGGCACCTCTTGGATTCTGGGTGGGATTTAACTGCCGACTTCCTGGGTGCTAGTCAAACACTACCCAGGGAGACCTCCCACTGAATAGTGTGAGTGTATTCCCACCTAGGGTGCTCCTCTTCCAGTACTTGTTTGGACGGTATTCTCTTTTGATCCATAGGGTTCCATGGACTCATTTTCAGTAGTACATCATCAGGTCTTTCTTCCCAGTGTGTCCTAGCTTGGATGCTCTGGTGAAGCGTGTCCAGAGTGGCTTGCTCTGGTTATAATCTTAGCTGGTGACACTGCTTAAAGCAATCACAGCTATAGACAAATGACAACATGATGACAAACTGACAGATGGGTGGCAGCCTAGGGAAGGAATGATCAACACAACACAACACAGCCTGAGTGGAAATTGAGCTACGGAGTCTCTGAGAGTCCAGGCTCTTCGTCCTGGCACAGCCTGGGGCAGGGCCTGGAGCCAGGAACTGTGGCTGCTGGGGTGAGGACCCCCAGCTTCCCCACTTGGCATTCCCTCCCCAAACAGAGCTGGCAGCCTGTGGGAATTGTCTTTCCGCTTGCACATGATGGCACTGACAAGCATAACGCAACCCTGCTGGTGGTTAATGACTGGTGACATTTTGAGGCCGCTGCCCACCTTTGGTTGAGGGAATTTGCCAATGTTCGGAAGTTGTTGGGCTCTAACGAAATGCAACCCCTGCAAGCAAGCATTGAGTCAGTGCATGAGGTGTGGGGCACTCTGACATCCCCGTGTGACCGTGAAAAGCAGGCTGCGGAGCAGTGGTGGCTGCTGAGGCTCCTTTCTCCTGGCAATACTGGCGTGCTGAAATGGCGGGCTATTTGCCATGGAAAGCAGGGTTTCATGGGAACTTGAGGATTAAGAATCCACATGCCTGCAATCAATATTGTATGTTCATCGTATAATTTACTTTGAAAGGGAGACGACACAGTTCTCCGAATTTATGGGTGAAGTAAACCACTTTTCCAAAGGAGTAAGTGGATTTCTGTGTTTATAAATCATGCCCACCACTTGGGAGTGCAGGGGAGGATATGGGAGGATGGTAAAGAAGAGCAGCAGGAGAGGACCTGAAGACCTCATGTTTCCTCAGGGTCAGGGTCAGGGGAAACCAATGTCCCTGGAACACCACTGTCTCTCTGGAATGGTATTAGCACAGCTTGTTATTTGCACAGTGTACTGAGTTCATTCTGACTCGCAGCGCCCCTATAGGGAAGAATAAACATGCCCCAATGAGTCTCTGAGACTATAATTCTTTACTCAAATAGAAAGCCTCATCTTTTTTCCATGGAGTAACTGGTGGATTCAGAACTGCTGACCTGGTGGTTAGCAGGCCAACACCGAACCTACTATACCACCAGGACATTTCTGTTTAGCCTAGAGACTTTCAAATGGATAGAACAAGACCCATCCCAACCCTGTTCACTGCTATCAACCCCCCTTTCTGTGAAGTCCCCACTACGTTCTGTGAAGTTCACCACTTTCTCCGTGTGTGTGTGTGTGTGTGTGTGTGAGAGAGAGAGAGAGTTATAAAAATAGGAACTTTGACCCCTTTTTAGAACTCTTGCAATTCCAGGGCTTGTTCAACAAAGAACGAATCCCCAGTGTCTTCAACCTGAATTGTCCCATGTGGTAATACACATTGGGGTTCCAGACACACTGAGCTAATGAGTGAGTGGACACTACTGTGCTATCTAAACAAACCCTGTGTGACAGGGCTGCACCTGCCTTACTTAATTGAATAACCAGAACCGTTTTCTAAAATAGGTAATATCAACTTAATCTCCCTGCCATCGAGTCACTGCTGATGCATAGCGACCTTGTAGGACAGGGGAGAATTGCCCCCATGAGTTTCTGAGCCTGTAACTCTTGACAGGAGTAGAAAGCCTCATCTTTCCCTCACTGATTGCTGCTGTTTTCGAACTGCTGAGTTTAAGGTTAGGGACACAATGTGTAACCCACTACACCACCAGGAGATGCTTGTGTCAACTTTCTATATACGAAAATGAAATGTCGCCAGGTCCGATGCCATCTTCATGGTCACTGCTGTATGTGAGTCCAAAGTTGTGGGCCAATACATCTCAAGGAGAATCGCCTGCATATCCAATGACACATCCCCGCACAAAACCCGATTTCCTTTTCTACTGATCAGCCTTGCTTAATGAATTGGCCAAAGTGAGCAAGCATAAATCCTCCCAGCCTCCCTTGCCAGGCACAGTGTGGTTTCTGAGAGCAGTGTTTCTTCTACAATGGGAGTGCTCATGCTTTTGCCACACTCGGCAGATTCTATGAATATTTTGACTTTTTTTTAACTTATTTGATCATAGAGCATGTTTCCCTTTTCCCTTTGTATGAGATGACAAAATTTCACTCACTTCCTAGTCATCCAAGGAAAGAGTAAACTTCCCTGCCCTGCCAGCAAAGGGCTTGGCCCATAGAATAAAAGTGGAAGGAGTTGTGTGCCACTCTCGATCAGAGGTTTTAAGAGAAATGGTCCTTTTGTTGCTTACCTATCCTTCAAGAGGAAGGAACCCTGGTAATATAGTGGTTATGTGTTGGGCTCTTAACCTCATGAGTCACATGCAAGTCTTTCAATTTCAAAGCCTGATTGTTCCCCTGCACAAAGCTAACAGAGATAAGCAACAACTGCTTGTAGGCTGGAAAGATTGCCCAAACATAGTGTACTTAGGGGATTTCTTACTGCCAGGAGAAATACAGGCGATGTGGCAGGTGACGGTCCTAGTATCTCTCAGCTGCCAATCAGAGGCAGGTTCTGAGCCTTCAGTCAGGGCCACTGGAGGAAGTGGCTCATGGTGCTGCTGCCATAGTCCATCCCAGGTCAAGCCCTCTGAGGTGCTGGGTAACAGAGTTTTGGATTGGCACTCAGTGAGGGCTACTTCAAAGCTCCTTCCGTTCTTAAACTTGCTCCTGCAACCACATTCTTTCTGAAGGTCCTTGTCAGTAAGCCGAAATCCCAACCAATTTGCTAAGTCAGGACAAAATGCAAAATTGATGCTACCAAGAGACATTAAACCACCTACAACCTTTTAGACCATGTCAACAGATCATCTGTAGCCTCAACTGCAGAAACATTTCACTAAATCCTCTCTGTTTCTCCACAAAGATTAGGAATGCCCTTCTATCTTTTAAAAACAGATATTGGTCTGGCACCACTTCGGTTCCAGCTGAGGTAATGGATTCACCTGAGCTAAGCTCTAATGAGGATCACTTAATCTTCATTCAAGATATATGTCATGAGGACTGTAGATCATGCAGGGACTGCACAATCCCTCTGTGTCGGCAGCGGCTGCATCACGGCCTGGCCCATTGGGAAGAGAGATGGACCCATGGCAATTATAAGGCAAGATGCTGAGGGTGCTGGGGTGGTCTAGGGATACCGGAAAGGAACTATTGGGCATGGAGGCAATTATGAAGGGTTCTTTTTTCCCATGGACCAAACCCATGCCAGTTGCCATGAAGTTAACTCTGATTCATAGGGACTCCTTTGGACCAGAGTAGAACGACATTCTGTTGTTTTTTTCTATAACTGATTTTGTTGTTGTTGTTTGAAATGCAGCACCAGGCCTTTCTTCAGAGACACTTCTGGCTGGGCTTGAAGCTCCAACCTATGAGTTAGTAGCCCAGTATGTTAACCAACTGCACCACGCAGGGACTCCTCCATGTGGCTAAAGAATGACTTAAGGACTTCCCCCACAGACCAAAACCAAAACCAAATCCACTGCCATGGGGTTGACCTCATATATGGCACAATAGACTGGCTCTGCGGATTTTCAGAACTGCACATCTTTACTGGAGCAGAAAACCCTCATCTTTCTCCCAAGGAGTAGCTGGTGGGTTTGAACCATTAACTTTGCCATTAGCAGCAGCCCCACTCTTAACCCAATATACCACCAAGAGTGGTTCAATTTGGAAAAATAGTATGTGATCACCTATCTATGAAGGGAAACCCCTCTCATAGAGTGCACTTACACAAATGAGAAAGAAATGAGTCCCCAAATGCCCGTCTTAATCAACAATCTGGGCAAGGGTGTTCTGGGAAGCAGCTTTCAAATGTGGCTGGAGATTATAAAATTAATCAACCTAATCCCTGTTTTAAAGAGCCCTGGTGGTACAATGGCTAAGGACTGGGTGGCTAAACAAAAGACTGGTAGGGTGAACCTACCCATGGGCTCTAAAGGGGAAAAGACCTGACGATCTGGTCCCATAATGATCTCAGCCTAGGACACCTTTGGGGGCAGTTCTACTCTGTCCTGTAGGGTCACTATGAGCTGACATCAACTTAAAGACACACAGCACGTTTGACTCTACGTCATTTTTTGATAGAGTTTGTGCAGAGCTTTCTGAGTAGAAAACAGACTCAAGGGCATCTGACATCAACCAGCAACAGTCTCTGTCCTTGAGAAAGACTGTGGAAAGGGATGAGGAGGGAGCTTCCAAAAGCGTGTGGAAAAATGATACTAAAAAATAATGGAATTTTGCCATGAGCTTTTTGAAGCTCTCTTCATGAGAGCTAGTCCTCCATGGAGGTTTCTAGAAAAGTGAAACACGAAGGAAGAGGCTGGTAAGTCCCACTGAACAATTCCAGGGGAGATTGGGTCTTGACTCAGAGTACTTGAGCATTCTGGCTTATTCCTCCAAATAGCAAATCAGACTAGACCAGGTTCTGAGACTCAGGGAAGGCAAATAAGACACACCAGGCCCATGATTCAGACTTATGGGGAAAGTCACACTGGAGAGGGAAGGCCTCTTTACCTTGTGTGCCTGACAAGTGTCTCATTTGCCTCATCTAAAACCCAGCCCTGGATAAAAGGCTAACAGTACCAGCTTCAAACTTGTGTTTGAATCTTGTCTCTGTCACTTATTAACTTAGCCACCTTAAATACCTTCCTCTAGTTTTCCGTCTGTAAATGAGGCACAGTTCCAATCATAGGGCCTTCAGTAAATGGCTATTATTAGCTAGGCATGCACTCCTGTTTTCTAGGCGAGAGTTCTCAGCCAGGTTTTTGTGGGAACTTGTTCTTCAGGGTATTGTCATAGATGAGTGTGTCCCCCAGATTCCTCTCAGGGCCAAGTGACTGATTTCCCCAGCTGCGGAGAGAGACACTGATAGAAAAGGTCTCAGCTGTCTGGCCCCTATCAGGATTGCCTCAGCTGATGAGAGCTCATCCAAGGTCTGCTCCTTCCCCAAACTAACCTTCATCCAACGACTTGTCAATGTAGGGGTATAAATGGCATAGTGGAGGCATTTGACCCCCCTGTAACTTCACAAAAGGCAATGGAGGAAAATCGAGATAAACAGCCCAAGGCTGATTCCTATGAGACAGAGATCAAAATGCCGCCACCCTCCTTTCTTTTCACAGTTTCTGACACCAACCATCCCTACCATGACACTCTCTTCTTCTCTGCTGGGTTTGATAATCCTTAAGTGGCAATGGCCACACAGAACTCGCAAACAATACTTATGTTTCTGGGGTTAATTGGGGACCTAGCAGGTGACAATTCAGGATCAGAAAAGACTGGGGATATAGTTCTTCAGTCAGGACAGTCTCTTCCCAGTGGTGCCCAGAGGCAGAACTTTTTCTGGTCCTTTGCCTCTGCCCTGCAGCTCCTTGACCTCTGCTCTGCTTGGGACCATGTACAAAGTTCTTTCAGCTCTGCTGATAAGTGCGTTGAGGCAGCCCGCTTTGTCTGGAAGCCTTGGCCCAAAGACACTCAGCTTTCTCATTCTGTGTGCTGGCGAGCTCCCTGTTCTGGGGTCTTGGTGCTGCTGCCTGTGCTTCCATGAGCTATTTATCTGCCACTGTTTTTCATTGTCCCTGATGCATCCAGTGTCAGGGATCTCTGTCTCCTGGACAGAGGTGGTGCTCAGAGTAATAATCCTGGGTCCAAAGAGCACACTCCACTGCTGGCTCGTCTTTCTCGGTGCTCTAGAACCTCCACTTTCTGTTTCTGAGTTAACTCACCCAGGATGACCAAACTGACCAATCCCCACATTAGGGGTCTACAGGTCTCATTTGAATGGTCTCACCTCTTCAAGGATGCCATGCACCTTACTGATATTATTAGCATGCTATCTACTTCTCTCTGTGGCATAGTTCCACCCTGTCATTGGTAGGAGTTACAAAGACTATAGCTAGAGGAGAACTAGTAAGCAATTCACTGCAACGTATTAGGCTACAAAGTCCCAGGCTACTGGTCACCACTTGGCCAGGTCCCAGTTACAGAGCTCCCAGTGATGGCTCCTTTTGCATATCAATGTGGCCAGGCTATGGTGCCCAGTTTTTTGGTCAAACAAGCATTCATCTATTTGCTCTTGTTTTTTAAACATTTTATTAGGGGCTCATACAACTCTTATCACAATCCGTACATATACATACATCAATTGTATAAAGCACATCTGTACATTCTTTGCCCTAATCACTCTCAAAGCATTTGCTCTTCACTTAAGCCCTCTGCATCAGGTCCTCTTTTTTTGTCCCCTCCCTCCCCGCTCCCCCCTCCCTCATGAGCCCTTGATAATCCACAGATTGTTATTTTGTCATCTCTTGCCCTTTCCGGAGTCTCCCTTCCCCCTTTTCTGCCGTCCATCTCCCAGGGAGGAGGTCACATATGGATCCTTGTAATCAGTTCCCCCATTCCAACCCACTCACCCTCCACTCTCCCAGTATCACCCCTCACACCCCTTGTCCTGAAGGTATCGTCCACCCTGGATTCCTTGTGCCTCCAGCTCCCATATGCACCAGTGTACAGCCTCTGCCCTATCCAGTCCTGCAAGGTAGAATTTGGATCCTGGTAGTTGGGGGGAGGAAGCATCCAGGATCTGGGGGAAAGCTGTGTTCTTCATCGGTACTACATCGCACCCTGACTGACCCATCTCCTCTCCTAAAGCCCTCTATGAGGGGATCTCCAGTGGTCGACATTTGGGCCTCTGGTCTCCACTCTGCACTTCCCCCTTCATTCTCTATGGTATATATATATATACCCATATACACACAGATATATATATATATATATATATATATATATATATATATATATATATATATATTCTTTTATTTTTGCATGATGCCTTATACATGGTCCCTTTGGCACCTCGTGATCGCACCGGCTGGTGTGCTTCTTCCAGGTGGGCTTTATTGCTTCTGAGCTAGATGGCCGCTTGTTCACCTCATCTATTTGCTCTTATGAAGGAGTGGGTCTCAAGCAAAATAGAATACCTTCCATAATGTGGGAAGGAGTAAACCTATCAGCCAAAGGCCTTCAGCGCAGAAAGGGAGTTTCCCTAGGGTGTGTTCTGACCATTCTTATTCTTGTCTTTTCCCATCACCTAACCTATCGATTTTAGGATGAACATCTACAGAGCTCTTTAGGCTGTTGCCTGACCTCTGAATTTGGAACTTGCCATTCCCCTATGTGAGCCAATTCCTAGAAATAAGCCTCACTCTCTGGGGCACTGGTGTCGTAGTGGGTGGCCCATTGGGCATCCAAAAGCCAGGACATCAGTTTGAAAACACCAAGGGCTCCTTGAGGGAAAGATGAAGCTTCATAATCTCCTGAAGCGTTACAGTCTCCAACGCCCAAAAGGTCAGTTCTATACTGTTTTACACAGTCACTTTGAGTCCACATTGATGGCAATGAGTGGCGGGTGCAATGGTTAACCATAGGAGCCCTGGTGGATATATCGATATCTCCAGTTACAGCTATATAACTGGTTTGGTTTCTCTAGGGAACACTGACTATGACACTC
The DNA here is from genome assembly GCF_050624435.1 of Tenrec ecaudatus. Lineage (NCBI taxonomy): Eukaryota > Metazoa > Chordata > Mammalia > Afrosoricida > Tenrecidae > Tenrec > Tenrec ecaudatus. The sequence goes on from NW_027458224.1 coordinate 26,782, forward strand.
TCCATAGGCAGGGCTGAGACCTCTGTTGAGATTTCCCTCTTGTACCCTTCCTGGATTCCCCCCACAGGTGCTTATTCCCTGCGCATTCCTCAATAAATGTCAGGAATCCAGAGCTAATTCCATCACAGTGTCTCCTTCTTGCAGGGAGTCTGAATGGCTTCCGGGGAGTATGAACTGCAGTCTCCATCCAACTTCCTCCTTCTATTTTTATGATCTGGATCTTATTTGGGGCTCATTTGGTTGTAAACAGGCAAAGAGACCAATACTTGGTAGAGAGAATCCTAGGAAAATGGAAAGGTGGGGAGAACAACAGGACAGCTGGCTCTGTCGACCGTTCCTGACCACCACTGGCATGTTCCTGTGTTCTTTGTGTCTGTCTCTCAGGGCACATGCTGTAATCTCGCAACATAGACTGCCTCCTCCACGTGGCGGGACATGTGCTTCTGAATTATGCTTCTTAGATGCCAGGCCACTTGCAAAAGCGGGACTTTCTTTTTCGTTTTTTGGTTGGAAATGCTTCAGAAAAAGCATCTAGTTGACCCATCTTATGTCAGTGTCTCCACTGGGCCAATGAAAACAGCCTTGTGACCGTATTGAAATGTGGTGTCTTCCCCAGGGAACTGATATTTCAGCCAGTGAGGTAGTTCACAGGGACAGATAAGAAAGGGGGTTGGGACAGATTAAAATAATAATAATGTCTATTTGCAAAGAATAGGGCCTTGTTATTTTTCGGATGCCCCCCATCTGAACACCCTACCACTGAATATAGGCAGGAGGTAGGGCCCACCTGTCACTCAAGCAGCTAAAAATGTACAGCACTTGCTGTAGCAGCTGCTAATGTGCCCATGTATTAGCACTTGGCACCCACCACTCCCATAAATGCCAATGGTCTCACAGGAAGCACATGTAACTCCCCACACAGGGAACAGTCATTGAGCATACAAGGAAGTTGACATCCTCCAGGACCTAATGCCACTTTAACCAATGACACATGAGGATAGGTGGAGCCACACTCCAGTTCCCTCAGCCGTTGGGTGGGACAACTACAAGAGGATTTATACTGTCTCTGGGAACCTACACAATGACATTTCTTTATTGGCCCCCTCCTTTGCTCTATCAGTATTACCCTTCTCTACTGGTCCTTCCTGGAGGCACCTCCCACGGAAACAATAGTCTAGCTGCCATTCCAATTCTAGTGGATTCCAATTCTTGGTGATCGCATTCATGTGAGTCAATCAGAACTGTGCTTTCTGCAGATTCTTTCTCTCCCCTTTTTAAGAGTAGTTTTAAGGACACTGTGAAAGCTTCCCACCATCCAGTTCCAGAACATTTTCATCGACCCTGCAGCCATTAAGCAGTCATTCCCCATTGCCCCTCCCACCCCACCCTGGGAAACCACCAATCTATTCTATGGCTCTACGGGATTTACCTGTCCAGCATTTTTCCTCTAAATGGACTCACAATACATGGCATTTGGTGTTTGGCATCTTTCACTTCATGTCTTGCGTTCACCTGTGTTACAGAGTCTGTCCGAATCAAAGGCCTTAGTTTTCTTGTGGCAGACTATATGTATACCCTACTCTGTGTAGATCATATTTTCTCTATTCTTCTACTGATGGGTATTGTTGGCTTATTGTTTACCTTTTGCCCATAGTGATTAGTGCAGCATCCATCTGGGTACTCGTCTTTCATTCTTTTAGATATGCACTTGGGAATGGACTCCCTGGATCAGCTGGCAAGGGTTCATGACCAAGTGGGTTATGTTGGGCTGCTAACCGTAAGGTCAGCATTTTGGACCCTTTAGCTACTGCGAGATAGAAATGCTCTCATAATGATCCACAGCCCCCCCCATACCCACGAGCCGCAGTTCTACTCTGTCCTTTCGGGTTGCTGTGAGTCAGAATCGACTCGATGGCAGTGGTAGTGATGAAGCCAGCGACTTGAGAGTGGAACCAGGGACCGTGGAGAATTCTGGCAGTAGCCATGGTGTCTTCACTACCCAGATGCCAGCAGCCACCAGTGAACAAAGGAGGCACAAGCAAGGTTCTCGTTGACTTCATGCTGGCGACCCGGCTGCCCCTGCTTCCTCAAATGCCATTTCCTCAGCTTTACTGGCAACGGGGTGTACTCCCTATTATCATGTCACCAACTCTTTCAATGGTCCACCTAGCCAGGTGTGATTCCAGACACTCACTGTGCAGCCACCATCAGCGAAGGTGGCTGCCCACCTCATTTGTACACATGCAAAGAATGTGATCATTCTTGGCACTGGTGTCCTTAGTCATCCTGGTTGGTATATTTACATCCTTGGGGAGCTGGGTCAGTGAGCAAGCGCTTCTCAAGGTGCCCATATGATCTGTTTACTGAGAGTGCCAGCCCAAGGATCTGACTTGCCACCCACAGTGAACGCACCTCTGAGGCAAAGGGGAAGGCTTCTTTCTAACTGGGAGACCAGCAGGTCTTCTGCAGACATCACTCCCCTGCAGCACTCTGATCCAAGACCTTTCATATTCCAAAGAGCAGCATTAAGATTCCCATCTGCCACCCAGTCAGACTCACATGTGCGAATTCTCTTTTCAGAGCAAGACAGCCAATGCAGTGAGCTGGGTAAAGGGGCAGTCTCACTCTGAGGAGACTCAGCCAGGAGTGTAGGGACAGGGAGTGAAATGTGCAGCTTCCAGCTGCCACCCAAGCCTCCTTAGTGCAGTGGAATGAGAGCAAAGAGATAGTCCTTTGTGACTCTTTGACCTCCTTCCTGGCCTTGGTGGAATTAACACTGCTCAGTGTCAGTCTCTTCTGAATATACGGAAAAGATAGCTCAGAAAAGAATAGAGTTAAATAAGAGCAGGACAGAGTAAGGTGGCTTCATGGTGTTGCATTTGTGTGTCTCAGAGCCCATCCTGGCTCACAGTGACCCTCTGTGACAGAGAAGAACTGTTCCACAGATTTTTCTAGGCAGAATTTTAAGGAAATGTACCTAGCAGCACAGTGGTTGCATGTGCGGCTGTAACAGAGAGACTGGCAGTTTGAACTCGCTGATCCCCATCGAGAGAGTGAAGACGTGACTGCCTGCTCCCATGAAGACTCCTATCCTGTTGTTGTCTGTCCATTTGTGGTGCTGTGGTGAGTTGTGTGTTACTGTGATGCTGGAAGCCACGTGACTGGTATTTCAAATGCCAGCAGGGTTACCCGAAGTGAAGAGGTGTCAGGGAAACTTCCAGGCTAAGAACAGAATACAAAGAAGGGTCCCACTGCCCACTTCAGAGGAGGTAGCCGCTGAAAACCCTAACACTATAGCACAGTGTGCCTTTCCTTCCCGTCACAGGGAGTCAGAATCGCCTCAATGGCACATAACAACCAACAACACCTTTGAGGAGGGAAATCTCCTTCAGTAGGGCTGGGTGAGTTTAAACTGGGTGGCTTCTTGGTTAGCACTTGAGCTCTGAATCATCTCACCACCAGGCTACCATCTTCATGATGCAGGCAAATAAAACCATCTTGGTCCTGCTCGGTATTGCCAGCGTCAGCATGCTCTTTCTCCCATAAGCACATGTCTGGTGGTTGGACCACAGCAAACCCGGTTGACACTATTTCCTCATCACCCCGTGTGTGTCAGAGTAGAAGTGAACCATGAAGTTTTCTTTGATTAAAAACATTGTTATTGTGATTTGGGTGAAGGTTAAAGAGCAGCTCAGCTGGCCATTGAGCAATGCATACACATTTTGTTTCATGTCATTGACAGCAATTCCCACAATGTACCATCACTTCCCCCACATCTTCTTGTTTCTTGTCTCCAAGCTGCCTTCATTCTCAACTTTTTTGAACTTCGTTCTTGGGGGAATGCTGTCTTTTGATCTCATGTAATCTATTATTCTACGGTATTTGTATGTCTCTAATGTCATTGTTCCCATTATAGGCCTGTCTATTGTTTGGTTGAACATCGAGCCATGATGAGTTCAGTTCCAGACCTGCATGGTAACTAAGCACCATAGTCTTGCAATTTCACCAGCCTTTATCCAAACAGTAAGCTTGGTGTTTTATCATGATTTTGAGTTTTGCCCCACATTTCCCTTCTAGTCTAATCAAGCCCTTCTAATGTGATCTCTTTCATAGCAGTCGATAGTGGGAGCTAGGCACCATCTAGTTCTTCTGATCTCCAGTGGTGGAGGGTGATCGTTGCTTGAGTCACTAGTCATTAATTCATTGTGCTCAATCAGTTCTCCTCTTCTGCTGTCCTCTGGATGCGGAGAGACCAACTGTTGCCCCTTTCCTGATTGCTCAGGAACTTTGAAAATCCCAGAGACGATGGTCCTGATCCCCCAGGCTCAACAACTCATTCCCTCACAGTTTTTGCATCTGTCTCAGAGATTTTTTCCACCCCCACCCAGTTTTATGACATTGGTCCCTGTATGCTCCACCATATACCTGGATCTATTTAACAACCAAGGCCAATACATTCTATAAACTTTTCAATGGCCGAGGATTCTGAAGAAGATTGCCAGGCTTCTCTTTCACAGCTCCTCTAAGTGGGTTGGGAATGACAACTTTTCCCTTAATAGCAGAGCTCATTAACTGTTTACACCCCTAGATACTCCTTACTCTTAGAAAACTCACTGCCATCGAATCCATGCTGACTCACAGCCAACTTATAGGGCAGAGTAGAACTGCCCTTGTAAGTTTGCCCCTGTGAGTGTCTTAAACTCGAACTCTTTATGGGAGCAGAATGCCTTCTCTTTCTCCCACAAAGCAGCTGGTAGTTTCAAACTGCTGATATAGCAATTAGCAGCCCAACCTGTAGCCACTAGGCCACAAAGGCTCTTTTTCTTCTTAGCAAAGAGAGGGAAAATAAGCAAACGGAACATTCCCCTGGTGCTTCCCGTGGATGCTGTGATGGGAGCTGGATCCTGAAGGCCCGGATTGGCAGAAGCTCCATTTACACAGGAACACATGCCTCCCTTGTTAGTATTTGCATTGGGCAAGCAATTTCCTGCGCTGACATTTTGCATCTAGTTAAATGCCAGCAACTCCAGAGAGACATAGCTTTTACCTGTGGCTCTGCCCTTCTGCACAAGCCTTTGGTGCTCGAGGGGGCTACTTTCAGTCTATGATCTTACATGTCCTTTTGGATCCCTTCGTCTCTTGTTTTTGTTTTGATTAACACAAACTGGATGAACAGCTTCAGGCTTAATATAATCGCTGCTGAATATTTCATTGGGAAATGTTCTTAAGAAGGCAGTTGGCATCCATGATCTAAGTGTATGCATAGAGATTTCTTTTCAGATGGTAAAGTGGCTTTGAATAATTATTGTTATTATTAGTGAATTAAAGACAAATGTGCCTCAAAATGTGAACATCAGGTGTGTGTGTGTGTGTGTGTGTGCATGTTTTAAAGAGCACATGGCTTGGTGATAGAAAGGGCGAAGCACTGGTGAGGAGCACATGACAGTGTTCAGAGAGATGACAAAGGGTAGTGATGAAACAAAACAGATTCCAACCTCACATCCTCTGCTCCCTGCCTCCGCGGGAAGTCGCAACAAGGAGCAGAAAAGCCAAGGGCATTTACTGCCCTCTCACAGCTGACAAGCGCCCCAGAAGGCATGGGGTTTTAATGCCAAGGCTTTGCTGCTGTGAGGCAGGGAGGGGGGCTTGCCATAGTTTCCACACGCTGACATCACAAACATACCGCAAGTGGGTGCCTTTAACACACCAAAGTCAATGTTCTCACAGCACCGGAGGCTGACAGCATCATGCCAGTGCACCAGCTTGATGGGCACGCTCTCTTTGTCCATCCCTGGGGGCTGAGGGCTCGTGGGCGGTATTCTTGTTTTGATTTCAAAAACCTCCATGGTTGGTGGTCCTTGGAGCTCTCTGCCTTCTTCCCTTGGAGTTGGTTTGCTTCAGTGTTGAATTGAATCCTTTTGTATCAGCCAAGTGATTGGTGTAAGGTACAGCCTCTTTAATGTCACAAAGAAAATCTCTGCCCAGGTGGGATTACATCCACAGTAAAAAATCCCACTCCTGTAGAGCTCACTCCAGCTCATCATGGCCCTCTCCAGGGGGGTTCCATGGATGGGCATCTTTATGGAAGCACACAGCCACAGTTTTTCTCCAGAGAAACAGCTAGTGGATTCTGAACTACCGACTTTGTTGTGAATAGCCCCCTTCTTAACATGTGCGCCAGAAGCCCTGCTCTGCGGTTTGATGAGCAGCCCTTCTGGCCATTGCTAAGGGCTACATGACAAAGCCATTTGGTACAAGCAACGTTGTCATCAGCAAAGAATGAGTTTAGCTGGCCTCAGTAGGATGCTCAGCAGGGAAGTGATAAACTGCTGGGCTTGGGTTTTATGAAGGAGAACCATGGGAGCTGAGATGTGCAGTCTCTTGATTTGAACCCAGACACTCTATCTCCCAGCCTGAACTCTCACCATCACACTCAACTTTTGGGGGGTCAAATGTTTGACTCACCTGGGAGATGTGCAGGTGAAAGCGTGCCCCAGAAACATCTCCCTCCCATCCCTGTCATCTCCGAGAGTTCTCCAGATAAGGATTGGTGGTTCATGTGAAGGGACAGATTGTAGCATTTCCCTTGCACTCCTCAAAGGCAAGAAAATGACCCACAGCACCTCGAGTTGCCAGCAGTGTCAAAGGGGATGTGCTTCTTGAGACTCAAGCTGAGTCCCCAGGAGACGAGCTCTCAACTATGGAATTAGCGCTTTTGAAAAGGGGCAAATCTTCCAGCAGTTCTCTCTTCAGAGGCCTGGCTGTACGCTCTGCAGACTTGTGGGCACGCTCACTCTGGTCAACCCAAATTCTTGGGAGAGGCTGATCTGTCCCTAGAAAACTGGCCACATGCAAAAGCATAGAGACCAATATCTGCCTCCTGCTGGAAGGATATGGAAGGAGAAGGGTGGCTGGAGTCCTCTAGGAGGGAAGTTGAGAGCCAGGAGAGGCAGCAAAGCCACAGTTCCAGCAGGTGGTGTCCTAAGGCTAAGGAAGCTTCCCAAGGATCAAGTGAGTCCTGGAGGTGTCTGCAGCCCATCTTGCTGAGGGCCTCCATTTATTTCAAATATCTATGGATAATGGGAAGGGCCCCCAAGGCCCGCTGGCTGACCTCATATGATACACCGTGAACTATCAACCTTGGCATCCTCCAAAGTCTCTGAAAGCTGCAGCCCCTCCCACCCACTGGCAGCCTTCTTGGACAGGATTTCCTCAACACTGCTGCAACCATGGGCTCACACACAAGGACCATTGTGAGGACGGTGCAGGACCAGGTGGTGCTTCAATCTCTTGTGTGTACTTTTGCTATGAGTCAGGAGCTCACTCAATGGTATCTAACAAGTTATTGTGATATGACATGAGAGGACTTCGTGGAGGCCCTTCAAAGAGAGGGTTGGAACATAGCATGGTAAGAGGCCTAGTCAGGAATGTGCTCATTGTTTCCATCCCCTTCTCCCGGAAGCCACTGCTCTAGGGAGGAAAGGCAGGCCCAGAGACAGGGAAGGGCTAGGGAAGAGGGAGCGATAGGAGAGCAATAGAAAAGACAAGTTACTCTCCCTCATTCCCAGTATAGCTCCTCAAACCTCAGGTAAAGCCTCTGATTCTGAGGCTTATAATAGGATCAGACTGAACATTTAATCCCTCAAGCTTCCTGGAAAGTGTGGGAGCTGATGAAGATGGCAAGAGGTGAAGAAGGAAGGAATCTACTGGTTACAGATGTGAAAGCATCTGTTAGTGAAGCCTTCTCAGTTTCTTATTGACTTATCAATGTCATCAGTCCACTTAATGTACTCACTTTCCAAATGCCTATGAACCAATTGTACATACCTTGAGTTCTTTCTAGGAGGCAATATTAATATTCTCATTTCCGAGTTGAGGCCACAGAAGTTTGGACAACTTCTGGTTGTTGTTGTTGCTGGCAGGTGCTCATCAAGTTGGTTCCAACTCATAGCAACCCCTGTGCATACCGGAAGGGAGCATGGCCCCGTCCTGTGTCCTCCTCTCTGGAGGGCACTTGCCTCAAATCTTTAAATTCAAAGCTTAATGTTTTGTCAAATGAAATCATTTCTTCAGTCAATCTCAGAAATCTTTATGTAAAAACGTTGGAAACGCCTTTCACTCAAGGTCTAGGGAGGCTGAGTAAGGTGGGAGGGGCTCCGGGACAGATGGTGGGAATCACTCCTGCAGATGGGTGGTAGGTTGGCGAGGCCAGTCTCACTTGCCTCCCTGGTGACTGACCTCAACCAGCAATGGGCAGCTGGACACATGGCATGAAGTGACCTCTGGTCTTCGTGGTGGTGGATGCCAGTAGACCGTCAGGTATGGGAGACCCATGAGAAAATAGGTTACTTTTCTCTTTCTCTCCGAGTTTCTCTGCGATCTCTTTATGCTGCCTGAGCCCGCATGCATACTGACAAAGGCAGACATTCACAGACGTATCCCACATTCACAGACGTATCCATCCTCGTGCAAATAGGCACATATGTGCACATGCATGCCAAAGCAGACACAAACATCCATGAATGCACATGTATTCGTGCAAACTGATTTTCATGGGGAAAAAGATCAGATCTATCACTGTCAAGTCCACTCCAACTCAAAGCAACTGTAGATCACAGAGGAGAACTGCCTCATTGGGTTTCCAAAGCTGTCATCTTGTCAGACACAGTCAGCCACCACTTTCTCCTGCAGAGCAGCTGGGGTTTTCCAACTGCCGACCTTTCACTTAGCAGCTGAGCACTTGCTGATTTTCATAGGAGTCTGGAAATCAGTTTCATTGCCTGCTAGTCACACCTCCTCTGTGAGTTAGCACAGCCTGGTAAGCTTGGAAGGAGAAAAATCTTCCTTCCCGAGGTAGTTGAGTGGTTTTCCCCTGAGGAAATGGTTCAGAAAAAGATTTCCTTCAAGAAATCAGAACACTCTTGAAGATAAATTTCCTGCCAAAACATTTGTTTGCTTGACAACGAGACAAGTGAAGCAGCCCCTGACTTCCCCCTTGGGTCCTCTTTCTCATCATGACTGCTCTGCTCAGCTACAAGGCTCCAGGTCCTGGGATCAAGGGTGCCCTTCTATCTGGAACCTCACAGGGCTCCACTGTGAGTCAGGGAAAGACCTGGAAACTTGAGCATCCTGAAACGGGGCCTGCATAGCAATATCATCTGTCATCAGGCTCATCGTTTCTCTCATTTTTTGTAAGATCATTGAGCCCTTGGAGCCCGCCCTGAGAAGTTCTCTCAGAGGAAGCCATCCTCCTCCCATGAATCCAAGAGGGACTGCTTAAAGATTGTTGCCTTGTACTTACAGGAATACCAGCAACCAATTGCCATTGAGTCAACTCGGACTCATGGAGAGCCCAAGTGTGTTAGAGAAGTCCAGTCCCTAGAATTTTCCATGGCTGGGGTGGTTTTTTTTCCCAGAGGCATATCACCAGGCCCTTCTTGGAAGACACCTCTGGGTGAACTCAAACCTTTAACCCGTAGTTCGCAGCCTAGCTCATGAACAATACCATCCAAGGACGGTACAGTTCCTTGCTAATGGTCACCTGCAGTAGATGAACCAAGGTCAAGTAACTGCCTGAGAAACATCAACCAGAGGAAAGCAGAGTGAACCCCAGGGTTCTTGGGAAGAGGGCCAGAGAGAGAAAAAGGAGAAAACAGCTTTCTCGGGACATCAGAAAGGAAAGGACTCCACTTTGTGGATGCCATAGAACAATCCCAAGCCAAGCATGGGTGAGAAACAGACCCCACCCAAACCCAGCGGGCTGGATTCTGTCGCCAAGTGTTGAACACCAGACATGGATATGACAGAGCCACTAGTCGTCCTTGGAAAGAAACTGCCCATTGTCTGGTAGTTTTGCAGCATTTGAACAACCAGGCCTCTGCTGCCTCTTCTGGCCTGAAATATAATTGCAGCCATAACCGCCCAGCGGTTCAATGGGTAGAACTCCCTGGGGAGGGCTAACTACCCAAATCATTTGGGAGATCATTTTAGGATTGTCCAGGAGATCTTTGGCTGTGTCTATTATATGAACGATGGTGTCTTTTTTTTTTAAAAAAAAGAAACTTTTTATTGTAAGGTGGGTTAAGATTTACAGAGAAAATCAGCTTTGCATGTAACAATTTATACACGTTTTGTTATGTGACATTGATGACAATCTCCTGCAATGTAATATCACTCATGCCATTGAAACTCTGCTTCCTGTTTTCATTCACCCTTCTCCCCTAACCTTGCCTGCCTTTTGAATTTGGCCTTGGGCAAATACTGCCTATTTGCTTTTGAATGGTTGATGGTTCTGAGGAATGTGTGCTCCTCAGTGCTATGATTCATTTTGGTGTAGTTGTTCTTATCAGGTGCCATTGAGCCAGTTGCAACCCACATTGACCCTATGCCAAACAGAAAGAAACACTACCTAGCCCTGAATTATTCTCCTAATTGTTCCCAAGCTTGAGCCCCTTGTTTCAGTCACTGTCAATCCATCTCCTTAAGGGGCTTCCTCTCTTTCACTGTCCCTCTACTTCACCTGGCATGATGTCCTTCTCCAGGGACTAGTCTCTCTTAATAACATGACCAAAGTATGTGAGAGGAAGTCTCACCATCCTTGCCTTAAAGGAGCCCTCTGACCATACTTCTTCTAAGACAGATCTGTTTGTTCCCTTGGCAGTCCATGTTACTTTCAATATTCTTCACCAGCACCACAATTCAAACATATCAATTCTTCTTCAGCCTTCCTTATTCAATGTCTGACTTTCACATACTTATGAAGCAATTTAAATTACTATGGCTTGGGTAAGGTGCACCTTAGTCCTCAAAGTAACATCCTTGCTTTTTAGGACTCTACAGACGTATTGTGCACCAAATGTATCCAAATGCAATGCGTCATTTGATCTCATGATTGCAGCTTCCAAGAGCATTGATTATAGACCTCATCAAGACAAAAATCCGTGACAACTTCAACAAATAACAACAAATAAAACAACAACAACAAACTTCTCTATTTATCATGGTACCTATTGATCAAGTTGTGAGCATGTGTGTCTTCTTGACATTGAGTTGTAATCCATACTGAGGGCTGTAATCTTTGATTTTCATAAGGTTCACTTTATAAACCTGTTTATTTTTCAGGGGGTTGAATTCAGTTCCAGACCTGAAGGGTGATGAAGGACCATAGTAGTGGGGATCTCACTAGTCTATCTAACCAATAAACCTCATCTTTTATCATTATTATTATTACTATTGGTAGTAGTAGTATGACTTTCAGTTTCTTTACACATTACTCCCCACTCTATCTAGCATCATGTACCATGATCCCTTTCAGAGCAGCTGTTTGTGATAGGCAGGCACCATTTAGTTCTTCTGACCTTAGCATCATAGAGGCTGAGGTACGCATAGTCCATTACTGATTTGGACTAATTGTTGCCAGGCATCTTGATTTTCTTCACTGTTATTTTCTCCAGACAGGGTGCAATAGTTTATTGTGCCAGCCTGGCCGATAAACACAAGTAGGATTAATCGAAGGGCAGAGGGATAAATGGCTTCGTGAGCCTCGCCTTGCTTGTTCTGTGCCTCAATTTAAAGGGGTACACTGCCTGTGGGATGCCTAGTTTGTGGACTGTGTCGCTGTAAGTTGAGGTCCATTTAATCCCACAGGATTGGAATGTTCGTCTCTGGAGCTGGGGACCGACAGTTGGTGACAGTTGGTGACTTGCCTTGCTGTTTGCTGCCTGGGTATATATAGCCCAGCTCTCTCTACAGAAAGGGACTGGCAACTGGCGGCTCTCAAGCCTTAAAGGACTGCTAGTGTCTCACTGTTTTATAATTTAACTGTTAGTTTCTTGTGTTATCTATCTGTATATAATTTAGTGGTTCATTTCTTGTATTGTATATCTAGCTTTATAGATATATTTATATATAATTACTAGCAATATGGTTTTGTCTCTCTAGAGAACCCTGTCCAACACATAGGGTGAGACCAAGACCTGACTTTTAGTTTGCTACTCACTAGCTTTTGAAGACCCCAGTCACTTCCCTGATGGATACAGAACATTGTCTTTGTGAGCTAGTTTGTACCAATTGATCTTGAGGTCTCTCAGAGCTATGTTCCTGATCCCCCATATTTAGGACACGCTCCCTCAAGGGGTTTTGTTATAGCTAAGACATTTTCATAACTATGCCTCCTGGATGCACTATTATATTCATGGGCATATTTGTAGTATATGCTAATATGTATATAGAACTATTCTCTGGCAAACCTATATTTATTCATGGGGCTAGTCCCATTCTCCTTCCCACAACTGCTAAGATTTTGTGGTTTTTCTATCTATCTATTTATCTCTTTAGCTATCCTTGTATGTTATTGTTATTATTGGAGTATTTATCTCTGTTGCCTTTAATGCTTGTAGTCTACTGAGAAAGGATAGTGTTTTGATGTTCCAAATGTTTCCCATTTTCTGGGTTACATGACACAACCAATAGAAGAAGAGAAAAGAAAAAAAATTAACCCAAGTAATAACACCAACAATAAAACCAATTTAGTCTTTTGGTTAAGAATTAGTCAGACTTTCCCACTCCTAGGCTAACCCTTGAAAGAAAAAGAATGAGATAAAAGACCATAGGGAGGAAGAAAGGAGAGTGGGAGGCAAGGGAATAAAGAAAGAAGGTGGCAGGGTTGTGTGAACAATTAATGTGGACCTTCTTTGATGTGTATTAAAAATAATATTGACTGGTTTTTTCAATACTCACCAAAAATTATTTATGTCAATCAAGAAAACCTCACTACCCTGGAATCAATTCTGACATATAGCAACCCTTTGGACAGAGTATAGAACTGCCCCTGTGGGTTTCCAAGGCTGTAAATCTTTATAGGAGTAGAAAATATCATCTTTCTCTTGTGGAGTGGGGGTGGGGGGAGTTTCGAACTTCTGATCTTGCCGTTAGAAGTCCAACTCATAATCTACTTCACCAACAGGGCTCCTCCTTTCATCATTAATCTAGACTGTTTGACCTTCTTGGCTTACTGGGTTTTATTTTCTCGCTTTGGAAGACATGGTACCAAAATACACACCATTTCCTAGCCCCCCAAAAATCAAAAGTAAGCAAAAACAAAACAGGAAAAACTAGCAACCCAATCCAAACCAACTAACCTTTTTAGCCATATAGATAAAGGATACTTGTAGCCAACCTCTGTGTTGGGGGCAATAGGGATGGATGGGGACTGTGGTTAACAGGCACGTGTCAACTCATCCACAGGGGACATTCAAATTCTAGCTCCAGACTGTTGTTGCCTTGGGGAAATGCAAGGATTTTAAGGCCTGATTTTCTGTTTGTAACTGAGATGCTGAGAATATAAAATTCGATGTGAAATCGTCAACTTTTCAAATATTGGATCACATTAGTTAAAACCACTTTTCAGGCTGCTCATCATCATACTAGCACGTCATTAGGCTAAAATCATATCAAAGACATCTGGTTTATCCCCTGTGCCCTTTAAGGACAGCTGAAACATGAGGACGGGAATTTGACATTCATTCTTCCTCTAGACCCTCACCCTTTGCCTGCATCGGCTGGCGTTCATAGAAGAGGCAGACAGTTTTGTTCAACTTCAGCATAATCAGAGTCCTGAGAGTTAAACACAATACATATATCATTTCATACTAGTCATTTTAATATTAGCCCAAACAAAACCAACAAAAACCCAACCCGTTGCTGTTATGTTGGTTCTGGCTCCCGAGGACCCCCTGGGTGCCAGGGAGAAACAACAAATCACAGGATTTTCAAGCCTGTGGGCTTCTAGAAGCAGGCCATTAGTTATTAGTTCTGAGGGGTGCAACTGCCCACCTCTTGATACGTTGAGTCCTTAACCATTTGTGCCACCCAGGGTTTCCCAGTCTTCGTATGTGACCCCCAAATTCCTTGACAGGCTACCTATAGGAAGGTAGAGTCTATGTCCTTTCCCCTTAAATTGGGATGTTTCATGACCTCTGTGACCAATAGATTATGGAGAAGATGACACTGTGACATCTAGTTTGGGCAACCCCCTTTCCTCCCCCAAAGTGCTTCACGGCTTCTGAAAAATCCCTTCAAAGACTTCTTCTTGAGTGCTCACCCTTAGAATGTCTAGCCTCCACGTGCTATCTACACTTCTCAGCACCCGAACACTATGCTGAAAGAAGCCTGAGCCACCTGGAAAGGCCACGTGGAGACACTCCAACCAACAACCTAGCTAAGCACCCAGCTAACGGCCAGCTTCAGCTGCCAGCCCTCTGAGTGCACGTGTAGGCACTGGAGTCACCAGAGGCCCCTGCCCCAGCTCCCATGTGACTGCCAACTCATGGGAGACTCCAAGCACGACCCAGTGGCCTCCCAGCAACCACACGATGATGGTCCTTGTTTGAAGCCACTGCGTTTGGGGAGGAGGCGTTACTTGCCCAGCCACAGGGATGAGAACCTGCATCTCAACAACATGCAGGTGGGTGAGGGGGCCGTCTCTCGAGCAAGGCAGCCTCCCTTCTTGTCAACTCCTGGGCATTTTTGTTGTTCTTGCCACTGCTGCCCCAATTCCCCAGGAGCTAGAGGAAGGCAGGCAGCAGGCATCATGTGGCCAGGAGGCAGGAGCCTTTGTGGGATGCAGTTACAATGGGAGAGATAACCTTAAAGGCAGGAGCCTGACTTTACCTTTGCCTCCTGAACATTTGGGATGCAGAACACCTGTCAAATCCCATCTTCTGTCCAACCCTGATCATATGTCTGTCTTATGTTTGCACACAGGACGCAGACTTGTGAACACCCAAAGAACAGGGTCTGGCGCCAAGAAACCAACGCCACAAGGAACTGATGTTTCTCCAGCAATGGGGAGGGGTGGGATGAGAGGAAGAAAGGAGTACAAATCACTGGATCAAAACAAGGTGGGGAAAGGAAGGAGGAAAGGGAGAGAGTGAAGGAGGGAGACTGGGAGGCTGAAGGGAAAAGGCAGGGAAGTAAAGGAGAAAGGTGTGGGTGGGGAGAGAGGAGCGATGAAGAAATGGAGGAGTGCGGGAGGGAAGATGGAAGGTGAAGGCAGGCAGGAAGACGTGAGCAAAGGGAGGGAAGGAAGAAAAGAGAAAGAGAAGGGCAAGAAGAAGAAAGGAAGGTAGGGAAGAAAGGAAGAAAACGAGAAACCTAATGTCAATGGCACCCTCTATGTTTTTATTTCCTGTTTTTCTGAGGTAGCCTCTTCAGCAGAAGCAAATGGGCTGAATCGCCTCAAACTCCACCTAGGTAGAAAGCACGGGTTTCATTTCGCCAGGGCCTGTGTAAATGTTTGAACTGAGCAGCATTAACACTGAGACAGTGATTACCCCACGTGGCTGTTGCGCTCTGATGATGCCAAGGCAACGGGAAAGGGGGCTCATTATTTCTCCAGATGACAAAAAAATTGTATTTTGACATTTCACCCTGAATGTGGGGAAGGGGGGCGTGGTGGAGGAAGCAGGGGCCCTTTGTGGAGTCTCCTCTTGCCATTGTGATGCCCCTTGGCCTGCCAACAACCTGAGATCCTGCACGCTGCCAGTGAGGGGCTTGGCTGCAGGCCCTAGCCCAGCATTTCTTATCAGATTTACTGTGACAAGTGATGGGAGAAAAGCAAGATGCTGTACAGCGCATCCGTTCAGACCCTGCTATTTAGAAATTTGGATTTATATTTTGTCAGCTAGAAGTAGCACTGATGTTAATCTTTGCACTACCCTTGGAAAAAATCATTCATAATCTAATAACAATAATCCATAGCATTTGTGGAGCTCTGAGAACCAAGGGATGGTCAGAAGCATTTTTAGACAGATGTCTCCTTTCATCTTCAAAGCAACCCAGTGAGGAATAAGAAAAGTTGGCTTATGACTTCCCTTCTGGAAAGTGAGTCTTTGGAAGCACAGAGAGGTCCAGGTTTGCCCAAGGTCACATAGTCAATAAGTTAGAGAGCCTGGATTTGAACCTGAGCGGTCTGCTGCCAGAGGTACTTTTTTGCTCGTGTTTATTACGGCAACTTGCAGCTCTGGCAAGGATTCAGATAGAATTGAGGATCACTTTTTTAAACAATGTATTAGGGGCTTATACAACCCTTATCACAGTTCCTACATATACATACACCAATTGTATAAAGCACATCTGTACAGTCTTTGCCCTAATCATTTTTTTCTCCTCTTTTCTTTTTTTACATTTTATTAGGGACTCATACAACTCTTATCACAATCCATACATATTCATACATCAATTGTATAAAGCACATCCATACATTCCCTACCCCAATCATTCTCAAAGCATTTGCTCTCCACTAGGGCCTTTGCATCAGGTCCTCTTTTTTCCCCCTCCCTCCCCTTTCCCCCCTCCCTCATGTGCCCTTGGTAATTTATACATCGTTATTTTGTCATATCTTGCCCTATCCAGAGTCTCCCTTCCCCGGTTCTCTGCTGTCCCTCTCCCAGGGAAGAGGTCACATGTGGATCCTTGTAATCAGTTCCCCCTTTCCAGCCCACTCACCCTCCACACTCCCTGCATCGCCCCTCACACCCTTGGTCCTGAAGGTATCGTCCACCCTGGATTCCCTGTACCTCCAGCCCTCATACATACCAGTGTACAGCCTCTGCCCTATCCAGCCCTAACAGTGCTTCTCTCTATCCTTGTGGAGCCCTGGTGATGGGCTGGGCTGCTAAGTAGTAGCTTAAAGAGGCTTTCCCCTCCTGTGAAAAGTTACACTCTCGGGAAACTCACGGGTTGCTCTGAATCAAGGTGAACTCAATGGCAGTGAGGTTGGCTTTTTAATGTCTCTCCCTGTTGTTGTTGTTGTTAGTTTGCCATCCAGTTGGTTCTGGTCCATGGCAAACCTATTCACAGCAGAATGTAACAATAACAGCTCCTCCTCCATGCACCCAAGTGTTCCTATGCTCAGTCCTCTTGTTGTAGTCACTGTGTCAATCCAGCTCTTCAAGGGCCTTCAACCTTTTTTCACAGCCCTTCCATTTTTCTAAGCATGATGCCTCTCCAGGGACTGGTCTCCACTGACAACATGTCCAAAGTCTCACCATCCTTACTTCTAATGAGAATTCTGGCCGTACTTCCAAGACAGATTTTGTTTGTTCTTTTGGCAGTCCATGGTACTGTCAATATTCTTTGCCAGTACCATGGTTCAAATTCATACAGTTTACCTGGGTCTTCTTCACTCTATGGCAAGCTTTTCACATGCAGATGAGGCCAATGAAAATACCATGGTTTGGATCAGGTGCACTTCCTGCTTAAAGTAACATCCTAACTTTTCAACATTCTAAAGAGCTCTTATGCAGCAGATCTACCCAGTGCAATGTATCTTTTCATCTCTTGACTGCTGCTTCCAGGAGCATTGCTTGTGGATCCAGACAAGACAAAATCCTTGACAACTTCAAGTTTTTCTCGATTTATCATCATGTTACCTATTGGTTCAGTTGTGAGTATTTTGGTTTTCTTTGTGTTGAGTTGTATCCCACATTGAAGGCTGCAATCCTTGATCTTCACCAGCAAGTGCTTCAAGTCCCCTATCCTTGTCACCAAGCCAAACTGTGTCGTCTGCATATAGCAAGTTGTTAATAATATTTCCTCCAAATCTGATTCTGTGTTCTTCTTCATATAATTTGGCTTCTCTGATTATTTGCTCACCATACAGATTGAAAAAGTATAATAAGTGGGTGCAACCTGGATGCACACCTTTCTTGATTCTTAAACCATGCAATCTACCCTTGTTCTATTTGTGCTACTGCTTCTTAATCCATGTACAAGTTTCACATGAGCAAGACAAAGTGTTCTGGAATTCCCTTCTCAAAACTATCCATGTTTTGTTATGATCCACACAGTCAGATACCTTGGGTGTTAATAAAACATAAGTAAACATCTTTTGGGTATTCACTGCTTTCAGGCAAGATCCATCTGATATCCTTTGTTCCACATCCTCTTCTGAATCTGGCTTAAATCTCTGGGAAACCAAACTCACTGCCTTGTAGTTGATGACAACTCATCCTGACCCTATAGTATAGGGTAGAACTAACTGCCCCTGTGAGTTTCTGAGACTGTAACTCATTATGGGAGTAGAAAACCTTGCCTTTCTCCCACGGAGTGACTGGTGGTTTTGAACTTCTGACCTTGGGGTTTGCAATCCAACCTGTAACCACTGTGCCACGATGGCTCTTGAATGCTGAATATGGTAACTTTCTGTCAATGAATTAATGCAACTGTTGTTGTATTAGCTTCAGTACAATTTGACTCACATGTGATGCCAATGATAGTGTTACATAATTTGACCATTCGGTTGGTCTCCCTTCTTTGGTATGTATACACATATGGATCTCTTCCAGTCTGTTAGCCAAGTAGCTGTATTCCAAATTTCCTGACATAGATGTGTGAGTGCTGCCAGTGCTTTATCAGCTTGTGGAAACATTTCAATAGATATTCCAGCAATTCCTGGCATCTTGTTTTGGGCTAGTGCTTTCCATGCATCTTGAATTTCTTCTTTCCTGACCATTGGTTCTTGCTCATATGTTACCTCCTGAAATGGTTGAATGTTGGTCTATTCTTTTTGATACAGTGACTCCATATTGTTTCCATCTTCCTCAGATGTTTCCTTCATCATTCAATATTTTGCCCATAGAATTTTTTAATATTGCACCTCGACACTTGACATTTTTCTTCAGTTCTTTCAGTTTAAGATATGCTGAATATGATCTGCTTTGGTTTTCTAACTCTAGGCCTTTGCACATTTTGTGATAATATTTTACTTTGTATTCTCGAGTTGTCCTTTGAAATTTTCTATTTAGCTCTTTACTTCATCATTTCTTCCATTTGCCTTAGCTACTCTCTGATTAAGAGTAAGTTTCAGAGTCTCTTCTGACATGCACTTGTATCTTTTCTTTATTTCCATTTTTTTAAATGACACTGTGCTTTATTCAGAGATGTTCTCAAAATTTGGTGGGTTATTATTAAGGTTGTATATTGACTCTCGAGTACTTGTTTGCATTTTCTTGAACTTCAACTTGAGCTCACATATGAACAATTGCTGATCTGTTCCACAATCAGTCCCTGGACTGGTTTCAGTTGCTGATATTGAGCTTCTTTTATTGTCTCTTCCCACAGGTGTAGTCAATTTGATTTCCGTGTATTCCATCTGGAGAAGTCCACATTTATGGTCACCTTTTTTGTTGTTGATCAAATGTTTGAAGAAATCATTAATCATGCAAAATTCTAACATACAATCAAGATAAATTGGTAATTATTGGTGATTGGAGTGCAAATGTTGGAACCAAACAGGAAAGAACAGAAGTTGGAAAATATAGTATATGCTATCAGCAATTTATTGGTCTTGCAAACTCTGTCATGCGATCTCCAGCTTGGTTTCTATCACCAAGACCATATTTTTCAACTACTGATCCTTCCTCTTTGTTTTCAACTTTTGCATTCCAATAGCATTTTGATAGCAAGTCTGACAAATTTGGGACTGAATATGGTGGTAGAATTATTCAATTTCTGCATCACCGGCTTTGGGTGGTTGGTGCATAAATTTGAACAATAGTTGTATTGATTGGTTCTCCTTGAAGGGGGCTAGATAGCATCCTATCAAAGATAACATTGTACATTAAAATAGATCTTAAAATGTCCTTTTGATGATGAATGCAATGTTGTTTCTCTTGATTGTGTCATTTCCAGCAGAGTAAACCATAAGATTTTCTGTTTCAAAATGGTCAATATCAGTCCATTTCAGCTAACTAATGCTTACAATATCAATCTTTATGTATTCCATTTCATTTTTAATGACTTCCAATGTCCCTAGATTCATATTTCATACATCCCAAGTTTCAATTATTAATGACGATTTGAACTGTTTCTCCTCATTTTGAGTTGTGGCCCATCAGCAAATGAAGGTCCTGATGGCTATCCTCGATTTGCATCATTATGGTCGACTTGCCTATGAAAAGTCAGCTCTTCCTCTTCCTCAGCCAGTATTTTGAGTACTTTCCAAGTTGAAGAGCTCATCTTCTGGCACACATTCTGACAATAGTAACTGACAGTATTGCTGCTATCCATAGGGTTTTCAATGGCTCATTCTTCCCATGCAGGTAGCCAATTCCTTCTTCATTGTCTGTTCTTTGTCTGGAAGCTCTTTGGGTGACCCTGCTGGTATATGAAATGCCAATCACATAGCTCCCAGTATCTCACAAAACAAAAGTCACCACAGTACCACAAAATGCCAGACAAGTGATGGACCTCTATTTTTAGTGAGGCGTGGCCTGGTGGGAGGAGTGGGCCCTTAGGTGGTTCTGATCCACTTACTGGAACAAATACTGTTAGTTCTTATTTCATAAATGTGAAATGCATAAAAGAGACCCCCCCCCAAAATATCCTCCAATTCAGACTTTCTGCCTTTTAAAAGAGGATAACCCACTCTGATTCAAAGTCATTGAGGTGTTTTGTTTTTCCCTCCCTCTGAGGCTACAGAGACTAGACTAATCACAGCTGAAGTGGAGCGACTGAAATGACTTAAAGCACCAGCTAGACTGGCTGTCAGAAGCAGCTACAGTCAACAGCTACAGACTGACAGAGCTGCTCAGCCAAGAGCTGAGGGTCCTCAACTCCCACTTCTACTGATGGGCACAGCCAGTGGCCTCTGGGAGTTGACTGGAACCCAGCAGCCAGCTGTGAGGAGCAAGCTAATTCATCTCAGCCTGGCCCAGGTCATCAAGTCACTGAAGGAGTATCGGGAAAGAGGGAAGAAATTTGGGGTCCCACATTTGGCCACAGACAAAAGTTGTTCTGTGTTTAGACAGTAGTTCTGGGCCTGAGTTTGGGGCAGGTGTGATGAAGGAAAGTCGGCTCCCTCCCTGCATCTGGGAACAGATGGTGGGGCTGCCCTGGAAACAGCAGGCCAGTCAGCTGGAGCAAAAAAGGCTTGGCCTCTAAAGCCCTGGCAGGGCAGACTGAAGCTACCTGGACTGTTTTTTCTTAACCCAATAGCTCCTGCTACCCTCACCACCCCCAACTAGGTAAAAGGGAAGAAAGATGCATTTTCTTTACAGAGGCAACTTTCTAGAAAGGAGACCAGCCCACCAGCTGTGAAAGGTCCCCTTAAACCATTTTACTTTGAGCAGGAGGAAGAAATGTTGAGATTCCCAGAGCCACGTGGAATTGTGGATCCTCTAGTTTAGGTTCCAGTGATGCCAGATCGATTTTTTTAGAGAAAGTCAAAATTCCTGTTTTCTTAAAAACCTCCTGATTTTTTCAAAGGCGATTCAATAACATTGGATAGAAGCCAAGTAGGCCAAAGAGCCCTGATGGCACAGTGGGTTATGTGTTGGGCAGCTAACTAGAAGGTCAGTAGTTTGAAACCACCAGTCACACTGGGGGAGCGGGGGGTGGGGGATAGGGTGGGGGGCTGTGCAGAGATGAGACCTTCTAGTCCATATAGAATTTCAGCCTCAGAAACCCACAGGGGCAGTTCCGCTCGGTCTTACAGGGTCACTGTGAGTTGGAATCTTCTAGATGGCAGTGAATAAGCAGGCCAACCAGAGTCCACACAGGTCCTCATTTGGCCATGGGAGTCCCCAGTCTGTGACCCTCACAGAATCGACCTTTGTGTATCGATGTTAAAAGTGAGATCCAGAGAGGGGAGCGCCTGTCCCCTTGAGGAGCACCGAGTTGACTTTCCAGTCTCCAATCTGTAGCAGACATTCCCGGTGCTCCTTCTCTTCATTCCCAAATTCCTGATTCCGTGTACTCGCCTCAGTCACCAAGGGCCAGCTCTGAAGGTCCCTTTGCTGGTGCTGGCTGAATGTGCTGAGGAACATATGCCCCTGGGAACAGCCCTGACCAGGCCCCTCACTCCTTGGATGGCAAAACTCTGAGAGGCGTGTGCTACACCTACCCCTGGAGACTTCCTAAGTAATTAAGCAGCAGGTTCCCAGGTTTGTAATTGGATTCACAATCTATTTGTTATCGGTGGCCTTCCCTCCACTGGCTCACAATGCCACATCATTACCTGCATGCTCAGAGTTTCCTAAATAAGCTCATTGCCTTTAAGTCTTTGGCCAGGGTCTGCTTCAGTGAGAACCCAAACTAAGCCCAGGTCTGAATCGTTATGTGTCCTTCCTGCCATCCAGTTGATGCCGACTCATGGCGAATCTATAGGATAGGGTAGAACTGCACCTGAGAGTTTCTCTGACTGGAACTCTTTTTTTTTTAACATTTTATTAGGGGCTCATACAACTCTTATTACAATCCATACATATACATACATCAATTGTATAAAGCATATCCGTACATTCTTTGCCCTAATCACTCTCAAAGCATTTGCTCTCCACTTAAGCCCTTTGCATCTGGTCCTCTTTTTTTTACCCTCCCTCCCGCTCCCCACTCCCTAATGAGTCCTTGATAATCCACAGATTGTTATTTTGTCATATCTTGCCCTATCCGGAGTCTCCCTCCCCCCCCTTCTCTGCCGTCTGTCTCCCAGGGAGGAGGTTACATGTGGATCCTTGTAATCTGTTCCCCGTTTCCAACCCACTCACCCTCTACTCTCCCAGTATCACCCCTCACACTCCTGGTCCTGAAGGTATCATCCACCCTGGATTCCCTGTGCCTCCAGCTCCTATATGTACCAGTGTACAACCTCTGCCCTATCCAGTCCTGCAAGGTAGAATACGGAGCATGGTAGTTGGGGGGAGGAAGCATCCAGGATCTGGGGGAAAGCTGTGTTTTTCATCGGTACTACATCGCACACTGACTGACCCATCTCCTCTCCTAAACCCCTCTGTGAGGGGATCTCCAGTGGCCAGCAAATGGGCTTTGGGTCTCCACTCTGCACTTCCCCCTTCGTTCACTATAATGTGTATATATATATATCATATACCATATATTTTTCATAATGCCTTATACCTGGTCCCTTTGGCACCTTGTGATCGCACAGGCTGTTGTGCTTCTTCCATGTGGGCTTTTTTGCTTCTGAGCTAGATGGCCGCTTGTTCACCTTCAAGCCTTTAAGACCCCAGACACTATCTCTTTTGATAGCCGGGCACCATCAGCATTCTTCGCCACATTTGCTTATGCACAAGTTTGTCTTTGGCAATCGTATCATGGAGGTGTGCAGCCAATGCTGTGATTTTTTTGTTTTTTGATGCCTGATAACTGATCCCTTTAGGACCTCGTGATCACACAGGCTGGTGTGCTCTTCCATGTGGGCTTTGTTGCTTCTGAGCTAGATGGCCTTTTGTTTATCTTCAAGTCTTTAAGATCCCATACACTATCTCTTTTGATAGCCGGGCACCATCAGCTTTCTTCACCACATTTACTTGTTCACCAGCTTTGGCTTCAGCAGTTGTGTCTGGAGGATGAGCATTGTAGAGTGCCAATTTAATAAAAGAAAGTATTCATGCATTGAGGGAGTGCTTGAGTTAAGGCCCAAGGTCCTGCCGCCACCTTAATACTAAACCTATAAATATAGACACATAGATCTATTTCCCCATCCATATATATATTTGCATGCACATGTCTTTGTCTAGACCTCTATAAATGCACTTTGACTCCTAGCTCTTTCCTCCATCTCCCTTGACTTTCCTCCTGTCCCACTACCATGCTCCGTCCCCACCTGGGTTACAGCTATACCTCTTCTTTACGTAACCTTACCCTTGATCATTCCCTACCAGGCCTGCCACTTCCCCCTCACTACCATTTCGAGTCCCATGTTGTTCCCTTGTCCCTGTGTTTGTTAACACCACTTCCTTACCTCCCGCACCTCCCCCTATCCCAAGTGCCCCCGGAACTGTCGGTCCTGTTGTTTTTCCTCCAGATAGTTCATCCAGCCTCTCTTATTTAGACAGACCTGTGGAGACACTAACATGCACGAAAACAAGACAGAGGAAAACAAAGCAACAGTATACAACCAGACAACAAAACAACAAAAACTAACCACTGACAAAGAACAAAACAAAACACATCAAGAAAGAAGAGCTTGTAGTTAGTTCAAGGATCATTTGTTGGACCTTAGGAGTGTTTTCCAATCCAGTCTGTTGAGGCACCACAACCTGGCCCCAAAGTCCACTTTCAGCATTCCCTGGGGACCTTGCCACTCCATTCCCTTGCTGTTCCACTGCACTCCACCACACTTTGCCTCGGTGTGGTGGAATCAGGTTAGGTGCAATTCGCACACTGTGTCTCCAGTGCTGTCCCCTGTATCACCCTTGGTAACTGAGGGGCATCTTGGCTCATAGTGGGGCCAGCCATGTTGTTCTCTTTGTGGACTGGCTGCTCTGAGACTGGAACTCTTTAGGGGAGTAGAAAGCCTCATCTTTCTCCCTTGGAGTGGCTTGGGATTTCAAATTTGCCATTTCAGACATTGCGTTTAGCAGCCCAACACATAACCCCTATACCCCACCATAGCTACAGAAAACAATAAAGAAACAAAATCCAACAACACTCATTGCCATTGGGTGCATAACAATCCTATCGAGAGAAAATACTGCGGCCTCCTGGGTTTCCAAGGCTATAACTCTTTGTAAAAATAAAATTGTGTTATGTTTTCAGTGAAAATTTACATAACCGATTAGATTTTCATTTAACAAATTCTCTACTTGTTTAGTGACATTAGTTAATTTTTCAATTAAAAGGAAAGCAGAAAATTAAAAAAAGAACAAATGAAAAACGTGTTAAGAGTAAAGACAAATGATAAGATGTTAATTTTTAACCTAATCATATCTGCAACAATACACTTTCTGATGTACTGATGTTGAGCAGGGTTTAATCCCATCCCTGGTGAATGGTCCCAGGGGATTTAATGGAGGCTTATTCTCTGTGGAATCTCTGCCAATGCATTTTGAGTTTTTATACTCATCTAAGGTTATAACTCTTTATGGGAGAAGAAAGCCTCGTCTTTCTCCAAAGGAGCGACTGGTGAATTCCAACTGCTGACCTTGCAGTTAATAGCCCAACACATAACCCATTATGCCACCAGAAGAGAGATTTGTATCTGGGTGCCTTCCAATTCAAGCACTACAATTATGCAAGGAGGATATTTTTTTCTGTACTGGAGCCAGGTCAAGTCAGAACCAGTGTGTCCATGGTTTGCAGCGAAGTCAGAGGAAGAAGAGGGTAGACTGTCTATAACTTCTCATAGCCCAGGGAAATGCTAGGCCTGGAAGGGGGCATGTGGCTCAACCATATTCAGAAAATCTGCACACTAACCTCCCCGGCTCAAATAATTACCAGCACCATGTCTCTGAATATCACCTGAAAGCAAAATAGTGAAAGCTCCATTTCCATTTCATAATACTTTTATTAAAAGTAAAGTTCAATTCAGTGATGTGAAGAAGCTGGGGAAATTATCTTTTCATTTCTTTCTTTTTCTTTCCCTCCCTTTCCCCTTCTTCTCCACAGAACTAAGAGGCAGAAGGAATAAAAGCAGCATGGCACCAGCTGGAGGACACCGTGGGGTCAGGGTCACCATTTAACTCATGCTTCTCCAGTTTGGAGGGGCAACTGGATGTCCTCATTTGTGAATTTGCTTATTAATCTTTTTGAGTTAACAAGGTCATGGTAAAAAATGATTGTTGGTGTTTTTGTTAGGAACCTTCTAGTCCAGTCCAACTCATAGTGACTCAATGCATCAGTGCCGAGCTCTCTAGACCAATGGTTCTCAACCTGTGGGACCCTTGCACAGGGTGACTGTAACAAAATTACAGTTATGAAGCAGCAATGAGAATATTTTTATGGTTGTGGAGGTCACCACAACATGAGGAACTGTATGAAAGGGTTGTGGCATTAGGAAGTTTGAGAACCACTGCTCTAGGCTTTTCTATACTGTAATCTTTACAAGAATGAGTTGCCTGGTTTTTCTTCCAAGAACAGAGCCACTGGTGGGTTCAAACCTTCAACCTTTTGGATAGCAGCTGAGCACTTAACCATTGTGCCTCCAGGGCTCTTTGATAAACTCTATCAGAGGGTCTTAACCATTGCAACCCCATGGATCCTTTTGGCATTTAGGAAAGGCTATGGAACACCTGCCCACTCCCCAGAATAATATTTCCAAATACCTCCAATGAAATACAGAATCACAAAGGCACAAATTGTATTGAAATGCAGTGATAAAAATACGACATTGGATTTGTGGCAAATATACATGTTAATAAATACATTAAATATGATCTGATGGTGGGTCTAATAAACCAAACCCACACCATTGAGTTGATCCTGACTCACTGTGACCCTATATAAAATTCCTCAGGCTAAATCTTGACAGGAGCAGATCATCTCACCTTCCTCTCAGAGAACAACTGGTGCCTTTGAACTGCCAACCTTGAGGTTACCTGCCCAATGGCTCACCCACAGCGTCACCGTGAGTTCTAGATAGTGATGAGCATGAACTGTACTCAACGATGGCTGCAACGACTAGCATGGGGTGTGAAAGCATGTAGAATTTCTCTCGGTGGTAATCGCATGGCTATTCAGAACACAGCTGTGGACATGCTAAACTGCCCTAGGAGCTTAGGGGAACTAACTCAACCAGGATTGTCCCTCATCCAATTTGACATTGCTCCCCAGCCTGCTGGGGCTCAGTGGTTCAGTGTTAGTGTCCCTTGTCTAGATACCAGGGCTGGCATGGAGAAAGTCATTCCTCTGCAGCCTTCTAGTGTGTGGGGGAAGATATTAGTGTTAAGCCTTGGCAGGAAATTGGTGGATTTTCCTGGCAGCCACATTCTTAATAACCATTTACTGGATACTTATTATATTCTGAGGGTAAATTGTGGTTCAGTTGTAGAATTCTCCTTTTCCATGTGGGAGATCTGGGTTTGAGTCCAAGACAATGAAACTCATGTGCATCCAACACTCATTTGTCAGGGGGATGCTTGGTTATTGCTGTGGTACTGAACTGATTTCTGTGTTGCTATGATACTGAAATGGGGAAGCTTGGTTGGGTGCGGCTATGAGACTGAACCTGTTTCTGTGATGTGTCCAGACTAAGATGAGCGATGAAGAAGAGCCTGGTATTCTACTTCTGAAAACCAATTAACGAAAACCCCTGTGAATCACAATCTGATGCACAACCAAAGAGATGGTGCAGGACCAGGGAGAATATTGCCCATGGAGTCACTGGGAGCAGGTTGTCACAGTGAGTTGGACTGGAGGCTGACTCAACAGCAGCTAACAACCATTGTGTTCCAGGCACTCGATTTGCTTTAAAAATCTAGCTCAGCCTTCTGGTACAGGGAAGTGATTAATCATGCCTACTTTATAGCACACAGTGAACCCTGATCAATGTCAGGCCCTGCTTGTGTTTTGTCCCTCCTTTTCCACATTCACATCACTTCCATTCCCCTCTTCAGACAAGCACCCCCTGCTGGGTGCTTGGTGTGTGTGTGTCCTTATAGGCATACAGCCATGTGCACTAGACCATGCTGCTTGGTGAATGGGCTTTCAGCTTCCATGAATGGTACTGCAATATAAATCTCATTCAGTTTCTGACCTTTTCAACTCCTTGCAATGTCATTAAGAGTTATTGCCATGCTGCATATCAATTGCATGTGCTGCTGCATGCCACTTGGTCATGAGCAATCATCATCTTTCTTTTTTTTCCTTCTTCAGTTTTCTGTTGATTGGCATCCAATTCGGCTCCAACTCTTCTCTACTGCAGGTATCAGCGTGGTGACCATTCTTTTAAAAATGCCCCAAGGGCCCTGTGAATTGGATAAATAGCTTGGCCTATATACCCAGGAATTATGCGTTGGGCTGCTAACCCCAAGGTGAGCAGTTCCAACCCACCAGCTATTCCATGGAGCAAAGAGAGGCTGTCTGCTGTCGTAAGAATTTAGTTTTGTAAACCTATAGCAGCAATTGTACTGTGCCTTGTAGGGTTGCTAATGAGGAAGAATCAACTGGGGTTTTGTTTGTTTTTATCCATCCAGGAGAGAGCTTTGATGGGGGAGATATTAAGTGCTTGGCTGCTAACCCAAAGGTCAGTAGTTTGAAGCCGTCTTCCACACACTGTGGGATAAAGGCATGGCTGTCTACTTCCCAATAGAAGCCTTGAAAACATCATGGGACCGTTCAGCTTTGTTTGATAGGGTCATGAGGAATGAAAGTCAACTCAGTGATTGCGCTTCTTTGGTTGTACGCCCAGGAGGGGCTCACTAGGTCCTAGGGTCCATTCAATGGGCTTTCACTAAGCTCTGCCAGATTGCTGTGCAGCAAACCTGCATCATTAGCAGTGTTTCTCTGCTTTCCCCGGATCTCCAATGACACTTGGTATGTTTGTCTTTCTAACTGTTGCCCGTTTGATGGTTTTAAAAGGTCAAGCACAATAAACTCATCTATCCCAGGCACTTTATGGTTCTGTAGCAGATTCTTAGGGTTGCCATGCCACATTCCTTTGACCCATCTCTGACACCATCTCACTGCCTTCCAGTCAATACCGACTCATAGCGATCCTGTGGGGCAGTGTACAATTGCCCCCTGCGAGTTTCAAACACTACAACTCTTTATTGGAGTAGAAAACCCCATCTTTCTTCCTTGGAGCTAGTAGTTTTGAACTGCTGACCTTGAAGTTAGCAAACCAACTTGTAACCACTGCACTTCCAGGGCTCCTCCTGATATCCATCATAGCAGTGACGAACGGCTCTATGTAAGTGCAGGCTCCTGCTGAAATGGTGTCTTATCACAACTGTGCAGCACGCAGCTCTCCATGTCCTTCTGCCTCGAAGCCTTTTCAAAGGCATGGAAAGCCAAACCCAGGAAGGTAGGAGAGGTCACCTTACTAGGAGGAATGCTCAACACCACTACAGGCGAAGAAGAGCCCAGCCTCCTGTTTCTGGTAGACAATTCTAGGACAGAACCCATGTTGCTCAGAAGTCCTGGGGGAATCAAGCCCCTGTATCCTAAATCAAAAGCCTCAACACCCCATTCCCATTGTGATTGCTTCTCCCCCTAACTCAGTCTTGCGTCTGCTTTCCTATTCCCACTCCCTGCCATCAGATCTCAAATAGACTCCCTGCACCCAGGCCTGAGGAATAAGCTCGGTATGCAAGGGCACTCAATCCAAGACACACACATTACTCTGAATCTCCAAAACAACCCTGTGGGCTACGTGTGTAATCCCCAGTTCACAGATGAGAAATGGATTGAAAAACAGTGACACACCCAAGATCACACAGGCCAGGGTTCAAGTCTGTGTCTATCAGTTATTCTTTTATTCAAGTATGCCAGAGAAGACTGGGTCTTAACACTTGAGCAATCTTCTTGGAAGAATAAGGCAAACTACAGAAAACACAAAATGAATATCGCTTTTGTTCGTTTATCCATTTGCAAAAGACATAATACCTATAGTGCTAAGAATAGTATTCAAAGTATCTATTACTACCCCCTCAAAGCTTACATACTAGTCACCAAACTCAAACAAATACAATGCTATCAAGTTGATTACAACTTATAGCAACCCCATATAGGGCTTCCAAGACTGTAAATCTTTACAGAAGCAGAGAGCTTCACTTTTCTCCCCCTGAGTGACTGGTGCATTTGAACTACTGACCTTGTGGTTAGCAGCCCATTGCTAAATGATTAGTTCCATAATCATTACGCTTACTTAACTCTACATTCTTTTAATTATTTCTCTATCAGTCCAAATTGCATCTGGCTACATGGGAAAAAACAAACCGACACTAGTGGTCTAATCACAAAAGCTTCATTTTTCTTATATTAACACCAAAAGTACCAAACCAGTTGCCACTGAATTGATTCTGATTTACAGTTACCCCATATGATTCAGGGTAGAACTGTGCCCCATGAGGTTTTCAAGGGCTGAATTTTTAAATGTAGATTGCCAGGTTTTTCTTCCAAGGCATCTTTGTCTTAGCAGTGAATTGTGTTAACCCTTTGCACCACACAGGGGTTTGTCTTATACAATAGTAAGTCTTGAAATAGGTAGCCTAGGTCTGGCGTATTTGCTCAGGGACTCATCTTGGATATAGGAGAATGCATGCTTTTTGGTCTGCCAAACTCATGTAACCTATGTGACTCTCTCATCTTTCAATATTCTGACTAGGGAGCATGACAGCAGAAGAGCCAAGGACAAAAATGAAATGGGTTATGCCAGACAAGTGTTTTGCCTTAAACAACAACAAAAACTTTCTTGGGAGTCCTACTCAGTATCTTTCACCTACACATATTTGGCCCAAACTGGGTCAAATGCTTATGCATAGCTGCAAGGGAGCCTAGGAGGGAGCGATTTAAGTAGGTACATTATCACCCTAAACAAAATTGAGCTTCTATTAGTAGTAAGAATGAGAAAAATGGATACTGTTTAGGCATATAGCAGGGTTGGGTAGAATTCTATTTTGTGTCTTAATTTACATTTTGAATGAACTCAGAAAAAGTCATAGAGAGTAGAACAAAGGGATGGATGCGCATCCAACCACCTCAACTACTCATTTCTTTTCATGCTCTCCCTCTAGCTTCCCTGAATAGTTCTTGGTTACACATTGGGCTGCTAATTGCACGGTCGGTATTTTGAAATCACCGGCTGCTCTTCGGGAGAAAGATGGGACTCTACTCTGTAAAGAGGTACAGTCTCAGAACCTCACAGGTACAATTTTACCCATGTCCTGTAGGGTCGATATGAGTTAGCATTGATTCAATGGCAGTGAGCTTGGTTTGGATAGATATGTGGAATCTTAGGATGGAATAGTTTGAATACACAGAAAAAAATTCAGTGGAATCATAACCCTCTAAATAATTACCCTCTAAAGCCACAAAGATCAACTGTGTCCAGCATGGTGACAGTTTAGCATATGCCATGGGCACATTGCTCATATCCCAGTGTTGTTAATCAACAAAAACTCACGCACTGTCACTTATAGTGACCCTATGCACAATAGAATAAAAGCCTTTCTAGTCCTGTGACATCCTCACAATGGTCATATTTTAGCCTATTGTTACAGCCACTGTGTTGATCCATCTCATTCAGGGCTTACCTGTTTTTTGACGATGCTCTACCAAGTATTTTGTCCTTTTCTAGGGACTAATTTCTCCTGATACCATGTTCAAAGTATATGAAATGGAGTTTTACCATCCTCACTTCTAAAATACATTCTGGCTGTACTTCTTCCGGGATAGACCTCTTTGTTCTGCTGGGCATTCATGGTATATTCAATATTATTTGCAACATCATATTTTAAAGGCATCATCATATTTTCTTCAGTCTTCCTTATTTATGGTCCATCTTTCACATGCATATGTCAAACATTACCATCAAGTCTATTCTTATTCATAGTGACCATATAGGGTTTCCAAGGCTGTAAATCTTTACAGGGTCAAATAGCTTCCTCTTTCTTCTGTGGAGCAGCAAGTGGGTTGAACCACCAACCTTGCTGTTAGTCATTCAACCCATACCAGACACTGAAATTAAGACTCCTTTCACATGCATCTAAGGTGATTAAAAATATCAAGGCTAAAAGCAGGCATAATTTGCTAATCCCCAGAGTAAAACATTTGCTCTTTCACATTTTAAAGAGGTCTTTTACAACAGATTTTTCCAATGAAATACGTTGATTTATTGACTGCTGCTTCTGTGAGTATTGATTGTGGGTCCAAGTAAAATAGAGTTTAGCTACATTTCTCTATTTGTAATGATGTTGTGTGTTTATATTTGTCAAGTTGAGAAGACATTTGTATTCTTAGTGTTGAAGACTAATTCATACTGAAGGTGTACTATATGAGCTTTATCAGTAAGTACTTCAAGGCCTATTGACTTTCAGCCAGCAAGATTGGGTCATCTGCATAATACAGGTTGTTAATGATTCTTCCTCCAAACCAGATGCCTCAACTTCTTCATACAGAGCAGCTTCTCAGATTATTTGAATAAGTATAGTGTGATAGATAGGTAGGTTTATAGTGCCAACCTGGCCAATAAGAACATGTGGGATTAATAAGTTCGCAGTTTGATTCGTGGGCAAAGAGATAAATGGCTCAGCAAGCCACACCTATCTCTCAGTTGCTCTCTGGTGATCAGACCACTGTGTGGCTGCCTTACCTAGTTCTACAGTTTGCTGCCTGGCTGTACTGCCATATTTACTGTTGCATGGAAGTGAGTTAAACTGAGTCCTTTGTACTGCTATGTGGACTAATTAGCTGTTATATTCCTTCGTGTTCTATCTATCTATCAAATCATAAATGTCCTGGTTTTGTTTCTCTAGAGAACCCTGTCTAACACATATGGTGAAAGGATATAACCACAACACACACTCTCCTGATTTTAAACCACGCACTATCCACTTGTTCTATTCGAACCACTTCCTGTTGGTTTGTGTACAGGTACCACAGGAGCACAATGAAATGTACGGGAATTCCCATTGTTCTCATATGTATTCATATGCTACCCAAAGTTTGTTATGATACACAGTAAAATCCTCTGCATAGTCAATAGTACATAAGTAAGCATTTTCCTTGTATCCTCTGTTTTCAGCCAAGGTCCATCTGAAACGAGCATTGATATACCTTACCCCATGCCCTCTTTTAATACAGCCTGGATTTCTGGCAGCTTCCTGTTGACATATTGCTATAACTACTTTTAAAGGTATCGTCAATAAAATTGTACTTGCATGTCATATTAATGTTATTTTAAATTAATTTGCAGATTTTGTTGCGTCATATTTCTTTAGAATGGACACAAATATTAATCACTTCCAGTTGGTTGGCCAGATAGCTATCTTCCAAATTTCTTGACATGGACTATCACTGCATGAGCGTGTTGAAATATTTCCATTCCTATCCCTTCCTTGCTTTTCACTAATGCTTACATTGCAGCTTCAACTTCCTCTTGGCCTTTTGAACTAGTAGAACCTCAACTAATTCTTGGGAACAGAGACTCTGTACACTCCGTCCATATTCTTTGGATTCTCCCTACATCATTCAATAGTTTGATAAATAATCCTTGAACATTGTAATCCGAGGCTTGGATTTTTTCTTCTGTTCTTTCAATTTATGATATGCTGACTGTACTCATTCCTTTTGCTTTCCTAATTCCAGGTCTTTACACGTTACAATATAATTCTTTACTTTATCTTCTCAAGCTGGCCTTTCAAATTTTTCTGTTCAACTCTTTTATTTCATCATTTCTTCCATTTGCTTTAACTGCTTTAGGTTCAAGAGCAAGTTTCCCAGTCTCCTCTGATATCCACTGTAGTATTTTCTTTCTTTCCTGGATTATTAATGATCTTTTTGAGGAGCCCCCAATAAAATGATTTATGATAAATAAATAAATAGCCACAGGTGACATGACAAAAAAAAAAGATTGATGACCTTTATGCTATTTCACAAGTCTTCTGGTAGCTGATCATTAATGTTCAATATGTCCGAACCATTCTTGAGATAGGCTCTAAATTCAGGTGAGATATTGTGATAGTAAGGTTTCGTGTCAATTTAGCTTGACCAGGATCTTCAGAAGGTGCAGCTCACACTCTCCTTGGGGGTATGACCTATTTCATAGCTATAAGTAGACTGTGGAGAATGGGCTCACTCTTTTTCTTCCTGATGAAATGACCCTGGAAGCTACATCTGGCTTCTTGGGATGGCAATCACCATGAGACCTGCTGACCCTAAGAGCTGTCTGTGGCCTGCCAACTGCCTGTTGACATTGGATTCTCCCAACTCTGCTTCCACCAACCTGTGGTTTTCCTGTTTCTTGGGCTATTCCTCCAACAGCTTCAGGAGTCTGGAAGGGCCTCTAGTTTGCATCTGATTTATGGGCTGGAGTTGGACTGGGGTTTCTTGTTGTGTGGACTTCTTAATGTAAAATTCTTTATTGATATAAATTTCCTTCTTCTACATGTATCAGTATCACTGGTTTGTTTCTCTAGAAACCCCAGCCGACCACAAATATAATATAGACTGTATTTGGGCTCTTTTGCGTTCTTATTTTAATTTTCTTCAGGTTTGATTTGAACTTGCATATTAGTAATTGATAGTCTTTTACATAGTTGGCCCCCGGTCTTGTTTTGTCTCAATGATATTGAGCTTCTCTATCATGTCTTCCCACAGATTTAATCAATTCCATTCCTGTGTTTTCCACATGTATATATGCCGCTCCTGTTGTTGAATAAAGGTGTTTGCAATGAGGAAGTTATTGCTCTTGCAGAATTCTTTCATGCAGTCTTCAGCTTCTTTTCGATCCCCAAAGCCATAGTTTCTAATTACTCTTCCTTCCTTTTTGTTTCCATGTGTGCATTCCAATTGTCAGCAATTATTAATGCATTTTCAGTACATGTGTGGTCAATTTCAGACTAAAGAAGTTGGTACAATTGTTCATTGGCTTTAGTGGTTTGTGAGAAAATTTGAATAATGGTTCTATTAACCGGCCTTCCTTGTGTATGAAGATAAATATTATTCTGTCACAGGCAGCATTGCACTTCAAGATAGATCTAAAAATGCTCTTTTTGAGGATGAAAGAGACATTCTTTTGAATTTGTCATTGTCAGCATAGTCATTCTTATCATTTTAAGATTCAAAGGGACTATTTCAACTCACCAATGCCTAGGATATTGATCTTTATAGGTCAGATTCCGTTTTTTTTATGATTTCCAATTTTCCTAGATTCTTATTTTGCACGTTTCATGTTCTGATTATTAATGAATGGTTGCAATGATTTTTCTCATTTTGAATTATAATCCATTAGCAAATGAAGGTGCCAGAAGAAGCTTTAGTACACTTTGTTGCTAGATGCCTTCAGGTCAGTTCTGTCTCATAATAATGCCTACACAACAGAATGAAACATTGCCTGGTCCTGCCCCATACTCAAATTTTGTTATGTTTGAGTCCATTGTTGTAGGAATTGTCTCGATCCATTTGATCGGGTGTCTTCCTCTTTTTGCAACCCCTCCACTGTAATGTGTATGATGTCCTCCAGGGACTGGTCTGTCCTGATTACATCTGCAAAGTACATGAGATGAAGTCTCGCCATCCTATCTGCCAAGGAACATTTAGCTGCACTTCTTCTCAGACAGATTTGTTTGTTCTTCTCTCCACCCATGGTACTTTCAGTATTTTTTTGTCAGTACCTTAATTCAAATGCACCAGTTCTCCTTCAGTCGTTCTCATTCAATGTTCAAATTTCACATGCATAAGGTGTGGCGGAAAATGCCATGCCTTGGGCCAGGCGCAACTTAATCCTAAGTGAAATTCTTGATCTTCAGTACTTTAAAGTGGTTATGTGCAGTAGATTTGCCTAATGCAATATGTTATTTGGTTTTTTGATTGTTGTTTCCATGAGCATTAGCTGTGAATCTAAGCAAGACGAAATCCTTGATAACTTCAATATTTTCTCCATTTATTATGATGTTATCTACAGCTCCTGTTGTGAGGTTTTGAGTTATCATTAAGGTGGACTCTACTTTGAGGAAGCTCTCTTTCTCGGTGATATTTTGATTGTTTTGCAATCTGAGGGACTCATTTTCTGGCATTATATCAGACAATATTTTACTGCTATGCATAAAGTTTTCAATGGTGAATCCCTCAGAAGTGGACTGATTGTTTTGTCGTCCTGTCAGTTCTTAGTCTGGAAGCTGTGTTGAAATCTGTTCACCGTGGGTGATCCTGCCTGGTATTTGAAGTACTAGTGGACTAACTCCCAGCATCACAGCAAAGCACAAGCTACCACAGTGCAGCAAATTGACAAATGGGGCGCGGGAGGGGAGTTGTCATTGTTAGACACTGTTAATTTGGCTCTAACTCATAGCACCCACAGCCTGTTTCCTCACAGTTAATGTTGGAGACCATTTTTGCAGCCAGTATGCCAATTCATCCCATTGAGGACCTTCTTTTTTTCACCACTCCACTTTACCAAGTATGATATCCTTCCCTAGGGACTATGCTCAGCTGTTAAGATGTCCAAAGTATGTGATATGAAGTCTTGCCATTCTCACGTCTAGGAAGCATTCTGGCTCTACTTCCGCCAAGAAAGATTTGTTCCTTCTTCTGAAAGTCCATGGAATATTCAATATTCTTCACCAGCATCATAATTCAAAGACATCAACTTTTATTTTACCTTTCATAATTATTGTCCATTTTCAAGTACATATGAGGTGATTGAAAATGCCATAGTATGATAGTTATATAATTTTATGTCAGTTTGAAGATATGTAAAAGTGTAAGGTTGGTATCCAATCTGTCAATCACACCATAGCCTGATGGTGCCTCTTTGTGACCATGGCCTTCTCATAAGGAGGGCCCTGGGAACCTCCCCTTCTTTTTGCATTCACCTGACTGCTTCCTGCCCACGTTGAGAGCTGCCAGAGTCTTGCCATGCTTCCATCGACCTTGGGTCCACACGACATTGCAATCACTGGCCTTTGACATCCCTGCATTCTGCATCATTGCATGTAACTGCGTAAGTTGGAAAGGAACTTATGGGCTAGTGTTGGACTTATGGACTTGAGTTGGACTGGCCTGGGATATTTCCTTGAAATAGAAATACTATAATGACTTCTTGATTAAAAACTATTTATTGCACATATATGAGTGTCACTTGATTTGTGTCTCTAGTCAGCCTGGCTTACATCCAGTTCACTGCCATCAAGTTGATTCCAACCCTTAGCAACTCTATAGGACAGGGGAGAGATATCCCTGTGGGTTTCCAATACTGGAACTTTGTATGGGAGCAGAACTGCTGATCTTGTGTTGAGCAACCCAACTTGGTTGGTTCTGACGCATTATGTTTGTAACCACTATACCACTAGGGCTCAGCTGTGCCTTATTCCTCAAAGTGACATCTTTTAACACTGGAAATTGGTCTTCAGCAAGAATTACCAGTGTACTCGGTCATATGACTTATTTTCTTTTTACACTGTTTTGATTGTGATGTGAGGGAAAATCTACAGAGTAAATTGATTTTCTTTACAATTCATGCAATGTTTTATGATATTGATTGCAATACCTACAATGCAATACTACTTTTCCTATTCCCTCCCTTTGTTTGCCGTTTCCATTGGTCTTTCGTTCCCATGCCTTCCTGCCTTCTGAGTAACTCCCTGACAAATGCTGGGCTCTGAATTGTACATCGTTGACAGTATAGGTCTCCTATTTGGGGGCTGAAAGTTGAGCCATGGAGGTGAGGTCAGGTGTCAAATGGGAATTCCACTAGTGCCTATCATATCCTAAGGTTAGTCTTCTTATTTTGAGTTCTACATTTTCCCCAGTTGATCCAGGGCCTACTACTGTGAGCACTTTCAGAGCAATCTGCAGTGAGAACCCTATGCTATCTTGGTCTTCTGGACTCAGCGCTGTGGAGCCTGGGCTTCATGTGGTCAGTGAATCCCTTTCATCTTCTTTTGATGCTATCTGTGTAATTCTGTATTTTGAATTTCTCTTCAATTTTTTCAGCTAGTGAAATGCACATGCTTTTCATTTTTGCTGTCCTAATTCCAGGTCTTTGCACCTTTTCATATAATTCTTTATTCCATCTTTTTTAATTCCCCTTTGAAATTTTATGTTCAGCTTCTTTATTCAGCGTCTTTACTTCATCAATTATTTCTATATTTCTCTCTCTCTTTTTCGTACTTCATCATTTCTTTCATTGGCTTCAGCTACTCCACATTCAAGGTGACATCCGTTTTGTCTTTTCTTTAGTTTCAATCTTTTTAATTATCTTTGAATTTCTTTATTTATGATGTTCTTGATATTATTGCAGAACTCGTATCATCTCAGGTGATTTGTGTTCAATGTGTCAACTTTCTTCTTGAAGTATCCTCTAATTTAGATGAGATATACTCAAATTCATACTTTGACTCTTGGGGACTTGTTTTAATTTTGTTGGAATTCTAGTTGAATTTGCCATTGATGGTTTGTTCCACAGTTCGTCTCCAGTCTCGTGACTGATGATATTGAACTTCTTTATACCGTAAATACTTGAGTATAAGCCGAGGTTTTTTCAGCACATTTTTTATGCTGAAAAAGCACCCCAGCTTTGGGGGATAAAATTAGTTGCCTTGGGTTATACTCGAGTATGTATAGTAGTTTATTTCAACAGATATAGTTGATTTAATTCGTGTGTATTTCTATCGAATATACATGATCCATGTCTATGGTTACTGTTTACATCCCTGAAAAATAAATCTTCAATCAATAAGCAATCCTTATTGGAAAATTCTATCATGAGATCTCCCATGTGGCTTCCATCCCCATGGCCATATTTTCTAACTAGTGATCCTCCTCCTTAGTTTCCAATTTTTGCATTCAAGTCATCAGTAATCTTGATTGCATGTTTCATCAATTTCAGACTGAAAAGGTTGGTAAAAATCCTCAATGGCTTTATTGTTAGCATTAGTGGTTGGTGTGTAAATTTGAATAATAACTTTATTAATTATTCATCCTTGTAGGTGTAATATATCCTACACCTAACAATGGTGAACATTGGAATCGATGTTGAAACATTCTCATTTTTAACATGAAAGTCATCCATTCCTTTCAAATTTGTTACTCTGGTATGTAAACCATATTATTGTGACATTCAAAATGGCCAATACCAGTCTATTTCAGTTCAATAACACCTAGAGTGTTTGATCTTTATGTGTTCCATTTTTTCATGGCTTCCAATTTTTCTAGATCCATATTTCATGCATCCCATCTTCTTGTTAGTGATTATTGCAGTACTGCTGTTTCTTCTCATTTTGAGTCATTGCCACATCAACAAATATAGGTCCTGAAAACTTTATATCACTAAGGTCAACTCTACTTTGAGGAGACAGCTCTTCCCCAATTATATTTTGAGTGTCTTCCAACTTGAGGGGTTCATCATCCTGCACTATATGAAACAATATTCCACTGCTATCAATGTGCTCCACAAACACCACTATTTTTTTCAGATGTAGATTGGCAGGTTATTCTTTCTAGTCTATTTAGCTTGTAAGCTTTTCTGAAAATTTTCCACCACGGGTAACTATGCTTGTGTTTGAAATACCAGTGGTATATCTCACAGGATCATGATGACTTTCAAGTTATGATAGTTCAAGAACCTGACATGTCTGACAACTTGGCATGCTAGCCTAATTCTGAATGGCCAGCACATCTCTCTTCTTGCTTTCTCTAGTTTCTGTAGACCACTGTACCTGAGCATGCATGGCTTAGGAGGTTGTGGAGTTAATTCTTGCTTCCTGGAGTAACCCTTAACCAATGACCCATAGGAGTTGTTGGACAAATAGCCACACTCCCTCACATTCTGGGCAGAATAACTAGTGGATTTTCTACAGTGTCTCCAGTAAGATTAACCTCCAGTTGCTCACAATTTTAAATTGTTTGATAATGTACTTTTCATTGGCTGCCTTCTTTCTCTTTTCTATTTCCCATTTCCTTATTGATATCTCCCCAGAAAATGGCTTAATTAAAACCTTTGTCTCAGGATCTAATCCTATGGGGAACCCAAACTCAATCACACAAGACATTTGTCAAATCATGGACTTAGTGGTTATAGCTATTATATGTGTAGGTCATGGAAGAGGAGAATTCATACCATCACTTTGAATAGTCATTCGGAGTGCCAACTGGGTCCCCAGCATAGATCCTGGACATCAAAACTCACTGTTTCCTGTATCATAACACTTCCTTATAGACTTCAGTCATTCAAAAAACTCAACAAATAGCTTGCTGTCTCACTTCAAATTTTGTAGTGTGCAAATATGGCTATGTTTTCATTGTGTGTTTAGCCCTGGACAAATCAGCTTTGACCAGTAAGGTGAAATCATGTGGAAAAACAAACCAAAAACACTAGCAGCTGTGTGTTGTGGAAGAAAACCCTGTGGATGAAGTGCAATTTTTAGGGAACAGAGACCAGTAAGATAAACCAATAAGTGTCCACTGTTTTGATGTTAAGGAGAACCCTGGTGAGGCAGTAATTAAGAACTTAAGGGCTAATCAATCAGCAGTTCAAACCCACCATCTTCCCCAAGGAAGAGTTACGATGTGGCAGTCTGACCCCCTTAAGATTTACATTGATTACCACTACCAACTGATCTGAGAGGGATAGCATTAGGGGATGCTGGATCGCATTCTTAACGAGCTCTAATGGCAGAGTGGACTCCTCATTGATCTCCTAACCACAAGGAAAGTGGTTCTAACCTATCAGTTGGTCCATGTGAGAAATAGGAGTTTGTCTGCTCTGGTAAAGATATAAGCCTTGGAAAATCAAAGGGTGAAGTTCTATTCTATCTTGTAGGGTCTCTATGAGTCAGCTTCAACACAATGATAATGAGTTTGCTTTGGAATTTTGGGATAGAATAGGAGAAATATGTGCAACAAAGTTTAAACTTATTTTAAATGTTCAGTGGTATTGCTCAGAGAGAGATTCTTGGAACCCACAAGACTGTTGTCCTTAGGCACCTTCAGATCTGGAACTGAACTCACTCCCTTGGCTCAATCTTCAGCCAAACAATAGGTAGATCTATAAGGTAAAAAGTAACACTAATCAACTCTTTGAATCAAAAGGATATAATTTATTCAAAGATAAAGTTCAGAAGGGTCAGGAAAGAAGGGGGAATGGAAACAGGAAATACAAGGAGGAAGTGCGATAAGTGATATTACGTTGAGCAGATTGCAGTCAATATCATGAAGCAAAATATGTGTGAACTGTCAAATGGAAAACAGATGTATTCTGTAAACCTTCACCCAACTCACAATAAAGAGATTTTTTTTCAGCCTTGGAAACCTATGAGGCAATACTATTCTGTCCTATAGGGTACCACTGAGTTGAAATCAACCCAGTGGCAATGGGATATTGATGCTGATGCTTTCTGCCGATTCTAAAAAATAGGGTTATTAGCAATTATTGTGGAAATAGCATGAATGAGACTATGTAAATGGGGTTGGTTACAGATAAATTCTTGTAAATGTTAAAGGATAAGTGATTGAGGATGGACTTGCCCAAAAAGAGAAAATTATTGCAAGATTTTGTTCCAGGGATAAAATAAAAATAGGTTTCCTGTGGGTAAGACTTAAGCCTATAGATATGGAATTTAAGGAACTGGTATTCCATGATGGTCACCTTCCCGACACAATCACTCAAGACAAAAAGTGGGTGTATAAACAAATGTGGTGAAGAAAGCTTATGGAGCCTAGCTATCAAAAGATAAAGAGTCTAGGGTTTTAAAGACTAGAAGGTTCACAAGTGGCCATCTAACTCAGAAGCAATAAAGCGCACATGAAAGAAGCACACCAGCCTGTGTGATCACAAGATGTAGAAGGGATCAGGTATCAGGCATCAAAGAACAAAAAAATCATATCATTGTGAATGAGGGGGGGTACAGTTAGGGGATCCAAGATCTATCTGTAGGCAACTGGACAACCCCTTACAGAAGGGTCGCTGGGAGGAGATGAGCCAGTCAGGATGCAGTGTAGCAACGATGAAACATATAACTTTCCTCTCATTCCTATATGCTACCGCGCCCACTATCATGATCCCAATTCTACCTTACAAACCTGTCTAGACCAGAGAATATACACTGGTCCATATAGGAACTGGAAACACAGGGAAACCAGGACAGATGAACCCTTCAGGACCAGTGCTGAGAGTAGCAATAAC
This sequence comes from Tenrec ecaudatus, assembly GCF_050624435.1. Lineage (NCBI taxonomy): Eukaryota > Metazoa > Chordata > Mammalia > Afrosoricida > Tenrecidae > Tenrec > Tenrec ecaudatus. The sequence goes on from NW_027458224.1 coordinate 68,363, forward strand.
AGGAGGATGGAGGAAAGGTGGGGTAGAAAGAGGGATCTGATTACAAGGATCTACATATAACCTCCTCCATGAGGGAGGGACAACAAAAAAGTGGGTGAAGGTAGATGTCGGACAGTGTAAGATAGGACAGAATAATAATTTATAAATTATCAAGGGTCCATGAGGGAGGGGAAGGGGGAAGGAGGGGAAATGAGGAGCTACTACCAAGGGCTCAAGTAGAAAGCAAATGTTTTGAGAATGATGATGGCAACAAATGTACGCAGTGGATGTATGTATAGATTGTGATAAGAGTTGTAGGAGCCCCCAATAAAATGATTCTTTTTAAAAACCTCAAAGAGCAAAACACACTATGGTTTATTGTACATCAATGATACTTCAATAAAATTACATAAAAAAGGGGAAAAAGAAATGGAATTTAAGGTAAAGAAAGTATTCCCTTTGAGGACCATATTGCAAATATATATTTAGGCAGGCAATTAGATAAAGACATTTTAAGTCTGGGCTTCTATACCTGCCATCTGTCTGTTATGAAAAGTATAATTAGCAACTAGAATCTCTCATACAAAATCAACTCAATATGGTCTTTCTGGTCTGACCTCCGTGGTGTTCTACTCTGCTTTGATGGAGCTCATCATATCATGACTCTATAACAAGATTGAGGAGTTATTTACATTCTTATGTGGAAGGTAAATCTGTTTGGCCATTCTGTTAGACTAGTTCATTTTCTTTCCTACCATCCCATCTGCCATTTTAATTCAAAACAAGGCGAAAAGCATGTATGTGCCTTTTGAGGAAGGAGAAGATTTTGGTGTGGAAGAAATTCTCTTCTAGACTGCAAGGTAAGTATTTACCCCCTCTAGCCCTGTTGGAGGAGGGGAAAAGGAAGAGAGACAAGGCAAAGAGAACAACATAGTTAGTTTCATGCCTCCTTACTTGACCTGGGGATTGAGGGTAATATCAGTGACTATGGACTTGTTGTGCTCCCCATTTGGAAGCATGAAGAATAGAGGCTGCCAGGCAGAGCAGCCCTCTGGGAAGTCACTGAAGACAAACATATAGAGAGTGCCATCAAGTCTACTGTGATCCATGGAGACCTTATATGAAATGGAATGGAGTGCTGTCTGATCTTGCACCATTGTCACACATTCCTGAAAGTTGAAGTCCATTGTTGCAGCGATTAGGTCAATCTGCCTCAATAAGGATCTTCCATGTCCCTCTATTTCATCAAATATGATGTCTTCCTCTAGCAATTGTCCACTGATAGTGTGTCCAAAACACATTAGTCAGTCAGTGTTCTCTTGTGATCCATAAGGTTTTCTTTCAGTAATTTTTGGAAGTGGACTAGCAGGCCCCTCTTCCTTGTCTGTCTTAGTCTAGAAGCTTCACTGAAACCTGTCCACCATGGGCAATCCTGCTGGTATTTGAAATTCTTGGAACAGAGCTTCCAGCACCATAACAATACACAAACCATTATAGTACAACCAACTGACAGATGAGTGGAGGATATCTATATCTATATATGGAGAGAGAGAGAGTAAAACTGGCAATGCAGTCTGATTAGGCAGTATTCTGATAATCTGCTGCTAACAGAATGTATCCCCACAAATAACATCTTAAAGTAATGATGATATCAATTTTGCTCACAAATCTGCAATCTGGGCAGAGCTCAGTGAGGACACTAGTTTTGGCTTCATCAAGCATTAGCTGGGGTAGCTCAAAGGACAGAGGCTGCAGCTCTCTTAAGACTCACTCCCTCACACGACTGATACTTCTATTGGTTGGAGCTCAAGAAGAACCCTATATGTGACATTTTCATTTGGCTTGGTCTTCCTTGCAACATCCTGACAGGGTCCCAATGGTGAACAACCCAATACGACCAGGTGGAAGTCACAGAGCAACACTTCTGCCATAGTCAAAGGCCTGCCAAGATGCAAGGAAGAGGGAAAGCAGGCCCTGTTTCTGGAAAAATGAACACAAACTCATCTTGTAACAAGAGAATGTGCGATGTGCAACATTAGGACAGTCATCTTTGAAGGACACAACCTGCCATGAGCCAAGATACAGAGACAGATTTCTATGAAAGCGAAAGGGCAGGACTTAGACTTAAAGATAAAGCCACAGACTTCATAGGACAAGAGCAATAGGGAGACAAGCAAAGGAAAGCTCTAGGACGCAAGCCTAACATGGCTAAAGATAGGGACAATGTCAGGACTGAACTGGATGCAAGCAGACACCTGTGCAAGGCAGAACCCGTGAAGTTGTGAGTGCCTTCAAAGCTAAGTCAAAGTACATTGTGGCGTGAGAAGGGAAGGAGCAGGAGAAGGAATTAATGGGTAGGTTTATGGAATTTGTAAGTCTGGAGACAGAGCATCAGGAATAGCTGGGTTCTGGCACTCAGTTGATACCATCAGAGTTTGAACCTTTTCCTTTCAGAGCTGTTTCCTTTTGAGTTTCACGCAGGCTTCCTGATGACAGCTGTAGTTTTATCTAGAAGCTCAGGAATTCTATTAGAGAGAGGCTCTTTTCCTTTCTAATCATTGGTGGTACTATCAGGTAAGCATTGGATTGCTAACTGCAAGGTTGGCAGTGCTACCCTACCAGCTACCTCATAGGGAAAAAGATGGAACTTTCTGCTCACATAAATATTTACAGTCTGAGAAACCCCACAGGGACCTTCTATGATTCAAAATGGACTCATTGGCAATGAGGAAATTGTTTCTGGGGCATTTTTTAGGGTTAGATATCATTAACCTAGCATGAGTCTCATACTGAGTCTGACCCAGTCCCTTTGGACAGAGGAAAGTCATGCCCTGACTAGCCAGGCCTGGAGCTGGCAGATTGGGTCAATGCCAGCAGAAGCATGGAGATGGAGCATGGTGGAAGAGTGATCCCAAAGATACAAGCCATGTGCTGTGAGTGGAAGAAGGGCAAATGAATGCTGCATTAATTAACCAGTCATTGACAAAATGAGGTTGCATGACAAATGGCTCCAAAACCCAGCAGTTCAACAAACAGCCCAACCCCTTCCCTCCCACACACACAGTTCTTAAAATTCAGGATCAGGGAGATTAACTGGAACTTTGAACTTGGCACTTCAGGGCTTGGAAGAGGTGACAGTGCATGTAAAGGCCTTGGGGCAGGAGAGATCTTGGTGTGACTGAAAGCCCAGAAGAAGACTAATTTGGGGGAGGTGAGATAATAGGAATGGAGTTTTCAGTGAGCATTTCCTTGAGAGCCTTCAAGCAAAAGCGATTTTTCTATATTCATGTTTTAGAAGTAGGTCTCCACCCATTGTGTAAAGCTTTGGGTATTGGATTGGTGTCGGTATGCAGGGAAAAAATAAATGGGCTTGTTATGGATTAGGAGCCTGTGGTAGTCACCTAATCTTGTGTCAAGTTAAGGATTAGGAGTGTAGGCGTGGAGTTTAGGCTGCCAATCTGGAGATAGTCAGTGAGATTTTTATGTGGGCATAGCCTCCTTCTGAGAACTCTGAGAAATCTGGTACTTCCTCCTTGGAGGTGGAAGACACCTCTCTCTTTCTCTCTCTCTCTCTCTCTCTCTCTCTCTCTCTCTCTCTCTCTCTCTCTCTCTCTCTCTCTCTCTTTCTCTCTCTCTCTGCTACTCCTTGGGAGACATTGCAGAAGGCAAGCCAAATGGATGCGACCAGACCTCTGAAGCCAAAGAAGCCTCAGAGAGATCGCAGCCAGCACTGAGATGCTTACAATGCCACTGGATCCACAAGACTTTCTACCCATTGGCCTGTGATTATCCTGCATTCAGCATCACTGCACATGTTTTATGGGTCTGAAAAGGAATTTATAGATTGGTATCAGACATATGGGCTAATACCAGACTTATGGATTTGATGTGCACTGGGCTGGGACGTTTGCTTAATGTACAATTACTGTTTGATATAAAACTCTCTCTCTGGATTTATAAGGTAGAATTAGACCAGAACATGTACTCTGGTACAGAAAGGAGCTGGAAACACAGGGAATCCATGACAGATGATCCCTTCAGGACCAGTGGTGAGAGTGGCAATACCAGGAGGGTGGAGGGAAGTTGGGGTAGAAAGGGTGAATCGATTACAAGGATCTACATAAAATCTCTGCCCTGGGGGACGGACAACAGAAAAGTGGGGGAAGTGAGATGTTTGACGTGTAAGATATGACAAAATAATTTATATATTACCAAGGATTTATGAGGGAGGGGGAGGAGGATGGAAGTGGGGAAATGAGGAGCTGATACGAAGGGCTCTAGTAGAAAGCAAATGTTTTGAGAAGGATGAGGGCAACACATGTACAAATGTACTTGACACACAATGGGTGGATGGATGGATGGATGGATGGATGGATGGATGGATGGATGGAATGACTGTGATAAGAGTTGTATGAGCCCCCAATAAAATTATGAAGGGTTCATAAGGAGTGGGGAGTGGGGAGGGAGGAGAAAAATGAGGAGCAGGTGCCAGGGGCTTATGTGGAGAGCAAATGTTTTGACAATGATGAGGGCAATGAATGTATAAATGTGCTTTATAATGGATGGATGGATGGATTGTGATAAGAGTTGTATTAAATAATAGGGAAATGATTTTTAAAAACCACCAACTCTCTCTCATACACATGAGTCTCCCTCGATTTTCCTCTAGCATACCCAGACTAATACACAGTTCGCCCCTGTCCTATAGGGCCGCTATGAGTTGGCATGGACTTGAGGGCAGTGGGTTTGTTAGGGCTTTGGAGTTCAGCAGGCCTTTGTTGGTGTGTTTGAGTCTATTTTTGTAGCTGTTGTTTGCAGGTCAGTGGCTCATCTTCCAGCACTCTATAGGACCATATTTTTTTGTGACCCATAGGCTTTCATTTGTTAATATTTGGAAGTAGATCACCAGGTCTTTCTTCCTAGTCTGCCTTAGGCTAGAGCAGTGGTTCTCAATCTGTGGGTTGTGACCCCTTTTGGGGTCCAGCGACCTTTTAACACGAGTCACCCGATTCATGGCAGTAGCAACATTAAAGTTATGAAGTAGCAAGGAAAATGATTTTATGGTTGGGGGTCACCACAACATGAGGAATTGTATTAAAGGAAGGTTGAGCACCACAGGGCTCGAGGTTCCACTGAAGCCTGCCCATCATTGCTGACCCTTCTGGGGTTTGTCATATCGGTGGCACAGCTTCCAATTTCACAGCAGCACTCTAGCTACCACTGCACCACGAACTGATAGACAGGTGGTGGACTGTTCTTAAAAGCCACCTGATTTACAATGCTTTGTTTTGACAGCCCTGGAAAATGGATACAGAATCTAGTTTCATAGTCAATGCAAGACACACCTTGGGGCAGTAGGGATGGCATGAAGTGAATAGATTCAAAGTATATTTTAGGGAGAGGAAGGATGACAGTTAATGCCTGGGGGGTGTGCAAGAAGAAAGGAAGCAGAGACACCATTGATATTAAGTGCCTGAGTTAAGACAGGAATTTCCAGGGAAGCTGGTGGGTCATGATGGGAGAATTTCACACTCCCCGGGGACAGGGGGAGCATTGATTAGTTCATATGTCTGCGCATCTTCTCAGACAATAGAGGCTTTGTCATCCTCAAATGAAGCATGCAGTTGGAGCTCAGAGAGGGCATGCAGTGCAAATGAAGACTGGGTTGGTTGAGATGGGTGGACCAGGGCCACTAGTCAATTCTGAGGAGCTTCAGAAAACCTGCCCAGTGTCTCTTGGAGAGTGGGCATGTCTCATGGCCACAGAGGGCCTTTTAATGTTTCGCCTCCCACTGCAGCAGCGAGAGGCTCTATCAGCTCATCCTGGAAAGGAAACATACTACCTGCCATCAGGTTCATTTCTTCAGAAAGGATGGAAGACTACAAATGAAAGACTACAGTTTGAAGGGGCCTTAGGCAGACTATCAGGCTCATTAAAGCTTCATTTATTAAAACTTCATTATTCAGAGACATTCTCCCAGTAGGATGTATGCTGGGGTGGGGGTGGGCATGAGGAGGAAGGCTTGGAGCAGGGTAGGGGAACAACCCCACACCCCCAAAAAATACCTTCCCAAGAAGCAATTCCAGTGGGCACAGATTAGAAAGAAGTTTCATCCTCTGGTCACTTGATGTTTGTCCCTCTCTTTTATCTGAATGCTCTTTCCACATTGCTCAGATGAATCATCAAATTTATATTAAAATGCAAGTTAGGAAGCATCATCCCCAACCAACCTTGTTCATCAAAATGGTAGTGCTCTCTCCGGGTACCCTGAGTTCAGTTTGTCAACAAGCTGAAGCAGTTGAGCTGGGGCTCTGTGAGGCCCAGGAGCATGAGTTCATTAATATCCGACCCATAATGCCTTGCTGGGTTTATGCCAACAAAGCCCTGTCACTCCTTACCTTGGGATTTACTCACTCTTTGAAACAGGCATTTATTTACACACAGTTTGACCTCATGATGGTGTTCAGCAGATGTGGATCTTACTTATTTGCATTGTTCTGTGACAGTTGCAAAATTCGTTAGTGGCTCAGGGATCAATCCTCTGTGGACTGCCCCGAAGCTAGATGAAGCAAGCGGGTTCTCCCTGATTCATCCTCCCTCCTTAGCAATGCTTGCTAGTCAGGATAACATAGTGCCCATTAAAGAAACTGCCTGTGTCACTTTAAATTTGTGACCTGGGCGGGAGGGAGGGTCATGATCACAAGTGACAGAAACTGATGCTTGACTAACTTAGGGAAAAAGGCCTAATGGTGGATAAATGTTGGGAAGACAAGAAAATGTGGCAAATGCCTGGGCAATCTCAGGGCTGTGAAGCAGGTAATGGCGAAACACTCCTCCTGAGGCCAAAGCGTGCCCTCTGTAGTACATTAAATCACATTCACACACACCCATTCATGTTCACATGGGACCTGAGGCTATGGCCTTACTTGGAGAGGAGGTCTTGGCAGATGTGCTTAGATAAGTATTTCAAGAGCTCCATCTTTCTGGGTTTAGATTTCAGATGGATACTACATGCACTGATTGGTGTGTTCTTATAAGAAGGGGAGTGGGCACACAGAGACCCCGTGTGAAGACACTGGCAGAGATTGGATCAGTGCATCTATAAGCCAAGAAATATCAAGGATTAGCAGCAGTGACCAGAAGCAGAGAGAGGCTACTTTGATTCTCCTTCAGAGCTCTCAGAAGGAATGAATCTTGCCCACACCTTAAATTTAACCCTTTGTCCTTCAGAAAAGTGAGAGAACAAATGCCTGCTGTTTAAGTCACTCGATTGGTAGCCAGTTGTTACAGCTACCCAAAAGAACCATTATGGATTGATCTGTAGCCCCCTCAAAATATGTGAGAAATTTGAACCTTGGTGGACATGATCCTGTTTGAAAAGAAGGGAGTTCTTTTGTAATATAAATGAGGCCGTATGGCCACTGGAGATCCCTTCATAGAGGGGTTTAGAAGAGGAGATGGGCCAGTCAGGGTGCGAGGTAGTACCGATGAAGAACACAGCTTTCCCCCAGATCCTGTATGCTTCCTCCCCCCAATTACCATGATCCAAATTCTACCTTGCAGGGCTGGATAAGGCAGAGGTTGTACACTGGTGCATATGGGGGCTGGAGGCACAGGGAATCCAGGGTGGATGATACCTTCAGGACCAAAGGTGTGAGGGGCGATGCTGGGAGAGTGGAGGGTGAGTGGGTTGGAAAGGGGGAACTGATTACGAGGATCCACATGTGACCTCCTCCCTGGGAGATGTACAGCAGAGAAGGGGGGGAATGGAGACTCGGGATAGAGCAAGATATGACAAAATAACAATGTATAAATTACCAAGGGTACATGAGGGAGGGGGGAGCGGGGAGGGAGTGGAAAAAAAAAATGAGGACCTGATGCAAAGTGCATAAGTGGAGAGCAAATGCTTTGAGAATGATTGGGGCAGGGAATGTGCGGATGTGCTTTATATAATTGATGTATGTATATGTATGGATTGTGATAAGAGTTGTATGAGCCCCTAATAAAATGTAAAAAAAAAGAAAATGATTAAGGCAAAGAATGTACAGATGTGCTTTATACAATTGATATATGTATATGTATGGATTGTGATAAGAGTTGTATGAGTCCCTAATAAAATGTTTAAAAAAATGAGGCCATATGAGAATAGGCTTGAGCCTAAACCTAAACACTTCTGAGTTAAAGGCCAGGATAGACCCAGTAACACACAGTACGGGGAGAAAGATAGCGAGGAATGCCAAGGAACTTTCTGGTATCCACAAAGAAGGACCCTGACCTAGAGTCGCACCCCAAATTTGAACCTGTAAGCTCCAAAGCAGGGGGAAAAGTGTTTTAAGGCTACTGACTTGTTGGGTAATTTTTGGTTAAGGAGATTAAGACAGAAACTTAAGACATCCTCCAATCCTTCCTCTGGCTTCGTTCCATTTTTCTCACATTCAAGAGTCCTCCTAGAGGATTCAGTCAGGTTGTTGTTGTTGTTGTTGTTCAGTGTCATAGTGAGGGTTTGGATTCATTGTGACCGTACATACAACATAATCATACACTGCCCGGTCCTGTACCATTCTCACAGTTGTTCTTAAGTTTGAGCCCATTGTTGCAGCCACTGTGTCAATCCCATTTGTTGAGGGCTTTCCTCTTTTTCATTGCCCCTCTACTTTCCAGAACACGATGTCCTGCTCCAGGGACTGATCTCTCCGGACAACATGTCAATGTTAAGGCGAAGTCTCATTATCCTTGCCCTGAGGAACATTCTGGTTGTACTTCATCCAAGTTAGATGGGTTTGTTCTTTTGGCAGTCCATGGTACATTCATTACTCTTTTACATCACTACTAATCAAATATATCTATTCTTCTTTGGTCTTCCTTATTCAGTGTTCAACTTTCACATGAATATGAGACAGTTGAAAATACCATGGCCTGGGTCAACCCGCCCCAGTCCTCAAAGTAATCTCTTGCTTTTCAACACTTTAAAGAGGTCTCGTGTAGCAGATTTGACTAGTGAAATGTGTCATTTGTTCTCTTCTCTGCTGCTTCCATGAGAATTGATTGTGGATTCAAGCAAGACAAAATCCTTGAAAATTTCGATCTTTCCTCCATTTATCATGATGTTATCAATAGGTCCAGTTGTGAGGGTCTGGGCTTTCTTTACATTGAGTCATAATCCAAACTGAAGGCTTTAATCAATCCTTCATCTTCATCAGCAAGTGAATCAAGTCCTTCTCATTTTCAGCAAAATTGTGTCATCTGTATAATGCAGGTTGTTAATAGGCCTTCCTCCAACCTGATGCTCCATCAGGCACTGCCCCTTAATGAGTTTAGGTCATGAAGGATAGTCCTCCATAGGCACATTGATTATTACACTACCACCCTCACATAATAAATTCAGAGAGAGAAAATTTCCCCAAAGCAATGGAAAGCTTACTAGAGAAGTGGAGGGTGCTAAAAGCCAAAGGTGACACAAACCGGAAATCAATACTAGTTTTCAATACCTGCAGTCATCTAATAGTTCACTGCACTATCTAAGGAAAGGTGAGGAGAACTGGGGCAATTCCATTAAAAAAAGACAATGCAGGGTATATAAGTCCGTCATTCCTCTGGAGAAGAAAAACACATAGTTGGGTTGTAGAGCTTTGTTTGCTAATCAACCGAATGTAGTTGTAAGGCAGGGGTGTGCGTGTACGCGTGTGTGTGTGTGCGTGCGTGTGTGTGTGTGTTGAAGGGAGGGGCTTGCCATTCTATTTCATAGCCAGGAGAAAGATGAGCCTCTTCCCATATCTTTTGCTCTGTGGCAAGTTACTGATCTACAAGGAACTTTTATTTGACAAGGACATTGCTGAGAAAAAAACGGGAAGCTTGTGTTCATCTCTGCTGAGAGGTGGAGTCAAAGAGATGGGCTTTATGACAGACACCCTGATCGTGCAACCAAACTATGAAATGGCCTCATACATTCAACACACATTTGCTGCACCTCCCCAGTGTGCTGCCCAGATATTACCAGGCAGAGTGTTTTATGGGCAGCATTTTAGAGTTAGGCAGGCAGAGGGAGTGTCTTTGTGGGTGTTGCCTTTACCAGTCCTTGGATTGTTCTGGGACAGGCATGCCTTTTTCCTCTAAAGTAACTGATCGCGTGTAAAGAAGGAGTCTCCTCAGTAAGACGGGTTGAACCAAACCCAACCTATGACAATCATCTCAATTGGAACACATAGCGACCCTATACAAATACCCGTAGGGTTTCCAAGTTTGTAACTCTTTTGGGGGGTCAACTACCATATCCTTCTCTTGCAGAACCACTACAGAGTTGAGCGTTGTGTTAGCAGCTGAATGCTTAATCACTGTGCCCATTTTGTTTGCTGAGCCGCCCTCAAAACACTGAACAGTTTTTCTGGGTACCAAGTATGTCCACTTCTATATCTGGCCTAGGGTGTTTTCTCCAAGTTGATAGGAGGTTCAAATCAGTTACTAGGGGTTTGGCAGAGTCAGTATGGAAACTGGGAGGGTGTGTGAAATTTGAACCAGAGTAGAACAATTCCAAGACACTTCCTAGGGATTCCTGGCATATAATATGCAAATGATAGTCAAGATATATAACTGTGTCTCTGTTCTTGGTTCTGTCAGTACCTGGTGTGGCCACAAAGGAGAAACCTGGTCTCCTGCTATTTTGAGCATCTAGTGTGAATGACAGGAGATAAGTCACATGCTAATGAACCCTGGTGGTGTAGTAGTTAAGCACCATGGTGCCCGGCTATCAAAGCATATAGCGTCTGGGGTCTTAAAGGCTGGAAGATAAACAGGGGGCCATGTAGCTAAGAAACAACAAAGTCCACATGGAAAAAGCACACCAGCCTACACCAACATGATCGCTGAAGACAAAGCGGGTGCATAAGCACATGTGAGCATGTTTTCTTGATGTGCACTCACCCTTTATATACAACTCTCTTATACATACGTGTTTCTGTGGATTTGTTTCTCGAATGCACCCAGACTAACATAAGCAGCATGGAACGCATTTAAGAAGCCTAGACAAGGGCAGGGCAGGATATTCGGAGGGACTGGATCCAGAATTTGAGAGGAAGGAGCCCTGGTGGCAAAACGGGCTGCTAGCTCGCTGTCCCAGGGGGGACAATGAGACTGCTGGCTCCCATGAAAATTTACAGTCTTGAAAACTCCATATAGGGTCACTGTGGTTGGAATCCACTGGACGGCAGTGACCTTTTGGGATTGAAGGTGGAAGCCACCAATGACTTCCTGCCATTGAGCCAAGGAGCCTCAGGAGAGTGTGTGAACTTCTGGAATGCAGTGAACAACCTCTGCACATCTGCTTTTCGTGCTGCCCAAGTCATGCCCTTGGCCTTTGCTTAAACATATTCATCCAGAAGTGAACCATCACAGCTGCTCCCTCGGGAAGCTGGGGGCTGAGCTCTCTGGTTCCACTCTGTCAGCATTTCTGGTCCGGGTACCTCCCCTCTTCCCCGGCACAGGCAATGTGCTTTTGGAAGCAGTGCTCCCTGGGTAGTGGGTGTGATTTGCCTCCTCTGGCCTAACATGATGAATGCTGAACTTTACCTAGCCCAGGGGAAAACTTATTATTTAAAGTAAGCTTTAGACAGAATCTTTAGAAAGAGAAATGGTTAACTTTATGTACACAATTACTCCCCAACACATAGGCTCAACCTCATAGGCTGTGGATGACCTTGAGCAGGTGCTCAGTCACAATGGTTTTCTATCAGGATTGAGAGTTCAGCTCTCTCAACTCTCCAACTGGTTATTAGCACCATAGTCTCGTTTCTATTTTTGTATTTACTTTGTTTTTAGGGGAAAAAGACTCCCAATCCAACTATATTTTATTAGGAACACCTTTGCTAAGTTTTACACAAGAAAAAGGCACAAACTGCTGTTCTGGATGAAGGAGAGCATCCGCATGAGGCCACAATGGTGTTGGAAGGACCCACAGCCACAGTGACTTAAATAAAATGACACCCATTCTGTCCTGCTGACTCTGACTCATAGTGACTCTGTGTAGGGATCCTGAAGTTGCTACCTTTACAGGAAGCAATAACCTCATCTTTCTCCTGTGGAATGACTAGTGGCTTTGAACCAGCGACCTTGCTCTTAATAGTCCAACACTATCCAGCATTACCACCTGGGCTCCTGAAAACTTAAATAAGACATAGAAAACAAACAACTTTGTCACAAAATTGTGACTGAAGACAGATCAATTCCTGGAGTTTCAGGAGGGCCTGTGAGAGCATGAGCGGGACCTTCATTGGGATGTGCACACTACCGTATATCGTTGAGTGTGGCCCGGGGAGTGGACGCAAGCACACTGCCTGAGGGACAAGCTTTCCACTGCCAGTCAGAGTAGGAAAGAACTCAATGGCGGCTGAATCTGTGGCCCCTCAAAATGGATGTAGGGTCTCCACATAGACTCTCACTGTGAGCCACAGCCTATTGCTCAAAATTTAAGCTCAAATACGACTTAAACGCCAAACATTCTGTTTCCTTAAAATAGGGTACTGCCAGGATCAGCTAGAAGTCTGCATGACCTATCAGATCTCAACGCCGATCTCAAATCACTTCACATGATCCATTCTACCAGTCATGTCAAGGACAACTAGAGGTCTGCATGAGCGAGCCCAAATCGCCTCCTCACTTACCCATTCCAGAGGCTGTGCCTGTATAACCTATCGACTAACACATTCCCATATGCCGTGGTTATGAAACCAACCATCATGCTGGAATAAGGACCAATCACGATGCAAGGGTCAGGATCAATGGGAAAGCAAAATAGGGGCTGAGGGGAGCCAAGAGGGGTCGCTTCACTCAATCCCTAAACCTGATCTAATGTCACTAGACTGGGGTCTTCCTCACATCTCAAGGGCACCCGATTCATGATTGAAGTGAATTGTGCTTATTCAATCTTTGTTCTGCTTGCTGTCCTGCTGTGCTGCATCCTCTTCTTGCTTTTTTGTGCATGGCTCCCTCTGTTGTGGTGACAAATGGCTTGAGATGGATTTGACATAGGGAGAAAGCCCACCCACATCAACTGTCACCAGAAGCAGACACTAAGTCCATTTCTCTCACCTCACAGAACTATGCACACCAGACACTGGTAGGGCTGCCTGGGAGGGGAACCCTTAGTGCAGTGGTTCTCAACCTGTGGGTTGCGACCCCTTTGGGAGTCATATGACCCTTTCACAGGGCTCACCCAATTCATAACTGTAGCAAAATTACAGTGATGAAGTAGCAAGAAAATCATTTAATGGTTGGGGGAGGGGGGCATCACCACAACAAGAGAACCTGTATTAGGAAGGTTGAGAACCACTGCCTGAGTGTGTTTAGGACTTTGCTGCCCTCAAGGTCATCAGACATTCCTGAAGGCAGAGCCACTGCAGGAAGCCCTTCTGGGAAATGCCCTGAAGACAGGTCTCAACCAACTCCACCCTCACCCTCTGAGATCCTAATCATAGGACGCATGGAAATGCTCCCTGCCACTTCGAAGGCTGTAAGTCCATGGGAGCAGAAAGCCTCCTCTTTCTCCCTTGGAGTGGTGGCTGGTGAGTTCAAACTGCTCACTTTCTGGCTAACATAACCCACAGACCAGCTCCCCCTGAGCTCAGTTTGGTTTGCCGCACAGCACACATTGTTTGGAACCTTCTGAAATAGCTATGCACATGTGCAGGTTGGGGGGATTTCGCACAAGATGCAGTTTTCCACCCTCTCTTGGCAAAAATAATTTTTGCAAAAGGCTTGTATTCTCTTCTGGATCTGAGTAGCAGCTACTCTCATGAAGTCATAGCACATACATTCATGCTACAGTCCTCCCAACTCCCTAATATCTTACGCCGAGTCTGCTCCATGCTTTTCTGTGTCCTACATGGCAGCTGTAGGCACCCAAGGCATGGGCTCTGCAGCCTGGGTCCAAATCTCTCCTTCCCACTTCCTCACTGTGTGGTCCTAGGCTCATGACTTTATCATTCTGTGCCACTGATTTTTCATCTGTAAAAGGAGGCCAAATAGAGTCCACACATAGGCTTGTTAAGTGGAATAATTGAATTATTATACACAAAAAGCTTAGAACGGTGCTTGGCATCTTGCAAATACTATTAGGTGGTTTAGCATAGGGACTGGGTCATCCATTACATATGCTCAGGTTCAAACTTCCGGCCAGGAAGGGGTGGTACACCTAGGTGGGCATTACACCTGGATTGGCCCATCTGGGCCAGGTGAATTCAATCCAGCCATTGGGGTTGACCATGACCGTCAACCATGCCTCCCTATGGAGGAATTGAAAAGGCAGGATCTTGACCGCTCCGATGTCTCCCTTCACCCACTTTTCTGTTGTCCGTCCCCCAGAGAGGAGGTCACATGTAGATACTTGTAATCAGTTCCCTCTTTCCAATCCACCCTCCCACAACCCTCTCAGTATCACCACTCACAAATTATCAAGGTTTCTTGAGGGATGGGGGAGCGGGGAGGGAGGGGAGAAATGAGGACTTGATGCCAGGGGCTTAAGTGGAGAGCAAATGTTTTGAGAATAATGAGGGCAATGAATGTACAAATGTGCTTTACACAATTGATGTATATATGGATTGTGATAAGAGTTGTATGAGCCCCTAATAAAACGATTTTTAAAAAAAGAAAAAAAGGCAGGATCCCGGAGCCCACTGAGTGACTTTCTCTCCAGCAGCTTCTAGGTAGGCTGTGCCCCGTGAGGGGCCCCGAGGTGCCTGTGTAAACCTGAAACTTCTTCTCTCAAAAAACCCACTTGGATCACAATCCAGGCTTCGAATTGAATTCTTTCTCGCGCGAAGCCAAGGCCTGAGGTATATCTCTCCCAGGAGAGATCTAACAATAGTATCTCTTATTATAGCATTAGGAGCCCAGGTGGTGTAGTGGACTGTGCATTAAGCTGCTAATCGCAAGGTCGGGGGTTTGAACTGACTAGCCCGTCCGTGGGAGAAATATGAGGTTGTCTATTTCTGTAAGGCAGTGGTTCTCAACCTTCATAATGCCCCCACCCTTTAATACAGTTCATGTTGTGGTCACCTGCAACCATAAAATTATTTTCATTGCTACTTCATAACTGTAATTTTGCTATTGTTATGAAATGGTTGACCCCTGTGAAAGGGTTATTTGATCCCCCAGAGGGGTCGCGACCCACAGGTTGAGAACCGCTACTGTAAGGATTTAAAGTCTCAAAACCCCAAAGGGGCAGTTCTTTGTCCTATTGGGCCGGTATGAGTGGGAGTCAATAAAATGGTAGTTAGGTTTTTTTCTGCATCAGTATCAGATTCTGGTGGCAATCTTAGTCATCACGCATTGTGGTCTGGTTTGAACTCTGGTAGATCTGTGGGAAATGACTGCCCTGGTTTGAGGTGAGGGCCACGGTGCTTCAGTGGTAGATCTCTCATCGTCTTTCACCGGGAAGACCCGGGTTCGATTTGCAGCCAATGTGCCTCAGACTGTCAGTGAAAGTTTGTGTGTTGCTATGACACTGAGCAGGCTTCAGGGATGTTTCCAGACTGAAATAGAATAAGGACGAAAGACCTGATTATCTCCATCCACACATCGACCTATGGCCCTCCACGGTTGGCTTCCCTTCCCAGCCCTGGTGATAGCACAGACTGGCATAGTTTGCTCTGCTTCCCATGAGGTGTCCATGAGAGGCTGACTCGACAACCACGGTCAAGATCAACAGCTTGAACTCCTTTCTGGGTCTACAGAAACAAGAACAACCTTCTGAAAGGAGGTCGCATTGCTATTTGGGACTGGGAGAATGCCTTTGTGACAAGGATTGTGCTCTGGATCCCAAAGGCGACTTTTAAACACAGCCACATAGCAACTCCGGAAATTGCCATAGCAGAAGCCAGGTTTAAAAAAAAAAAAAAGTTCTACTGGCTTGCTCAAAGGAGGCCAGAGTTGGATGGGGGTGGGGTGGGGTGGGAGACTCCTCTAAAAATGAACAAATTTGTTTGCTTACATATTTGTCATGTCTTTTGGGCCTGAAAGAAAGGGGGGGAAAAGCAGACGAGAGGAGGAAACGGCGACTGACAGTCATCTTGTTGGTATTCCCACAGCATCCCCTCCTTAGGCACTTGCTGCCATCTCATCCAACTCCACTCAGTATATTTTCACCCAGCAATGATGCAGAAATGTCTGTGTACTCCAGTGTTATTGTAGTCGGGCAACGTTTACGGGTTTGACTTTCAACTCAGCATGGCAGGACGTCTAGAAGCAATTATAACCAGCACCTGCTCTGTCTGTGCGGTGGGCAGGCAGTGACGGATCCCCAGCTTCCAGAACACTAGTGCCCCCTCCCAGCTCAGGATAATGACGGTGACACTCGGCCTCCTTGTTGTCTGGGGGAGCTCTAGGAGCTCTCCTCTGAAACCTCATGTTATTGGCATTTCTTTGAGTGGACACATCAAATTAGTGACTGTAAAGGAAGGTGTAGGAGATGATTATTGGTGACAAGACAAGCCTCAACCACTTCCAGAGAGCATGTCTCCTAAGTGCAAAGTATGGAGAGGGAGGAAACAATTGACCACAAATGGAACAGGCTCTGAGTCTCGCCACACAATGTATGTGCATGGTCACTGAGGCGCCAACATTATGGCTGGAGGACGGATATGGTTTGTGCAGCCGTGATTGCCATCCAGAACGTGCCGTGCTATTGTGAAAAACGATTTTTTTATTCTGAGCAAATCTCTGCTTCCACTTGCTTTAATGCTTCGCCAGAGAGCCAGGGACTCTGGGAGGGGTGGGGACGCACAGGGCTGGGCTGACCTCAGGAACTCATGTGTAAAGGGCTTTTTCTCACTTGGAAGCAGGCTGGGTTCACAGCTGTTCTTTCTGGTAAAGCTTGTTTCTGAACCTTGCCACGTCTGAGTCCGAAGAGGGAAATGAAGGTGACAAATGCTGCGAGGAGCCCTGGGCACATCTTGGCTATGGTCCTGCTTAAGTCTGTTTCATTTGAATCCCAGTTTTACCTTTCCTCCTTTCTGGGTTCCGAAGCATCAGATGGGTGCCAAACGCTTCCACGGACAACTAAAGCTGAACAAGGTGCAGGCAGATGAAGAGCAACGGGAGGTTGGTGTTTGGGAGACTGAATACTTGGGCTTCCTAGGCCAGTCCAGCTGGTGGTTAGAGCCCTGTTTCAGATTCCACTGAAATCTCCTAGTGTCCAAGGACCAAGTGGCTCCTAAGTCCAGAATTTCTGTTACATGTCTCACCAAGGAGAAGCTGGGCCCAAATGCATTGAAGAATAAAGCAGGAGCTTGGCTTGTGAATCCACTCTCTGATTCTGAAATTTCAAAGGCTCCGTGCACAGACATTTCAACACTGAAAGCACAGCAGGGAAAATCAAAGACTTGGGCTTCCTCCTTGCCCCTCTTTTAGGGATTTTATGGTTTTCCCAGGCGCCTCCCAGAGCCGAGTGTTGTATAGGTCATGTTTAAAAATGTCGTAGTTCTGAGGGACTTGCTGTTCTGCTTTCTTTTGCAAGGAGACCCGGTTTCTTGTCTTGTGGCCAAACACAGAGCACAGATGTCTGTGGGCCCCCTCCCTTTCCCCTGACCTTTGCTCTCTTCTCTGGATACCCTACTGACCTGTTCTCCCTTACAAGATCTGAACTGCTCACACACTTCGTTAAATTCTCATCCTAGCGAGAAGCATCCGAGCATCTTATTAGAGCCTGTATGAGTTCTGTTCTGGATGCCTATTTGTGTAACTTCAGGTCTCTGGCATGGAAACGTCCCATGCCCACAGACCCACACAGGTAATATAAACTCCAACAGTAGTTTAATGTTTAAGGTGGTCACAGGGAACACTGGGGCCCGTGTCTCCTGGTGAACCCCTCAGGCTGTCTAAAGGGGCTAGTTCCATCTCAATGTAGCCATGCAGGAATGTAGACCGGTTAGGTAGCAAGACAAGGGGTTGTTCCTCTCCATGCTTAGGGGGCCCCCTACAGGAGGTTGGAAGCCAATGCGGGCTAAGCCCAAGCCAGGAGAGCTTAATTGATGCCTCCCAGCTGAAAGCCCTTACAAGGCTGGAATCTGGAGACCACCGCCCCTTCCCTTCAGCTGCTTCTCTGCCTTCCACTCAGCAGGGCTGAGTGTGCAGTGTCATGAGGGTGCCCGTGTTCAGTTTAGTGTAACGCCGGAACCTTCTTCTCTCATGTCTATAAACCCACTCGGATTACCACCCAGGCTTTGGTGTGAATTTCTTTCCAGTGTGTAGCCAAGGACCGAGACATTTCCCACCAGAGAAACCTAACAGACCCAGACTTACAATATACCCATATTTGTATTTATAAGGCAAGAGGTGACCAGGTCTAGACAATAATGGTGAAGAGGGCCCTGGGTTTGAGAAAGATTCTGAAGTAGAATCCATAACCCTTAGAAATGTATTGGCCTTAGGGGAGGGGCAAAGAGGGCTGGATTGAGAAAGTCTCTGGCATCCAGTTCTGACTTGACTTCTGGATCCTGAATCCTTCAGGGCCATGACCTTGCCCTCCAGCCAGACCTTCCAATAGCCATCTTCTCAGAGCCTTGTTAAGTTCTCATAATACATTACACCTGCCATCCTGTGAGCAGCTACCAAACCCAGGCACTTTTTTCAAAGACAAGCTCGCTCTCTCTACCCCTAAGAGCAGGTAGTTTGGGGATGATGGATATGAGATACCACAGAAGACAAATTTGTTATCTTCCATGGTGCACAGAACATGCTGTCACAACCAGGACTCGTGACAATCCCTCAGTTTCCTAAATTGCTTCACTGCTACTTTTAATTAAGCCTCATTAGATTGTCATATCTTGATAAGAGGGATGACCCTGAACTAGATGCATAAATTAAAGCTATCCTCATCCTGTGCTTTTATATGAATGTGTTAATTATTTTTGTGATTAGGGAGAATAATGGAGGGATGGAGCAATACCAAACGGAGTTTGACAAAGTGTTGGTGTTTGCTGCGGCAAACATGGTGCGTGTCAGACACAATCCGTCACCCAGGGAGTCTGCCATTAACACCAAGGGACAAAGGTAGGATTCCCTGTAATAAATAACCTTCCTCCCAGATGCTAATGGAGACCCAGCAGGACCCACTGTTGTGTTGTCGCAGTTGTACACGGGCCCTTAGAGGAGACAGAGCTGGTGTTTGAAACGAGTCTTGTTGGCCCCCGGTTGGCTCACACATTTGTTTTTTAAATGGCATAATCACTAACATTTAAACACAGGGTGATGTCACGTAACAATCTGCAGCTTCTGAGAAATGGAGAGGCCCTACTTTGCTGGTTGACAGTGCAGAGGGACTGGGGGAGCAGTCAGATATGGTGATCAGAGTTTGGAATCCTTGCTTTCCAAGTACATGTGTCAAGGAGTTCAAGGGTTCAGAAATTTAGGAGGGAAGTTCCAGAAGACAAGTTTGTGTGGTCGATAATAAACCAATATAGGGGTTGAGATTTCAATCTGTTGGCTATTTATTTTGTGCTTGGTAGCCAACCAGCCCAGAATTCCTGACCTCGCCGACCTGTGAAACAAGGACCATTCCAGAATGAAATAGAAGCAAGCACGGAAGTGAGGGCATCCATTACCCCGAATGCATACGGGTCAGGAACTAAGTGCTTTCTGTAGAACAGCTCCAGAAGGCAGACCTTTGGCTGGAAAACCTGTTAGGGAGCTAGCATAGGGACTGGCAGGCCTATTACACATGCTCAGAGGTCCGAGCTACCGGCTCATGAAGCAGTGGCTCACTGCATGCTCAGCAGTTCAGGTTTCCAGCCAGGAGGGGGAGCTATGCCTGGGTGGGGCTGTACCTGCATTGGCTCACCTAGGCCAGGTGAATTCAATTCAACAATTCAGCCAATGGGGTCGACCCACGTCATCGACCACGCCTCCCTAACCGCTCATAAAACTCACGGGGATCCCAAACCAGGCCTCGCCGTGAGCTGTTTCTCCCGTGGAGCCATGGACCGAGGCACACCTGTCCCAGGAGAGGTCGAAAAGAAGCGGTGCTGTGTGATTTGGAGCTATGAGGTAAGCTGGCCCCAGGAGTGGGCCCTCCCATGTTGGTCTCACGGATTGGGGGCCCCTCTGGGCTCCTTTTACCTCACCACCCTCGGGAGAATTGTTGGGTTGAATTCACGGTGTTCGTCTTTCCGCCGTTTCTTGCTGGTGTCCGTCTTTGCGCCGTTTCTTGCTGGTGTCCGTCTTTGCGCCGTTTCTTGCTGGTGTCCGTCTTTGCGCCGTTTCTTGCTGGTGTGCGGGACTTGACGTGCCTGCTTTCCCAGGAACTCGCCTGCCTTCCCGGGCTGCATTTGTGAGGGGGCTGGGACGCTGCTGCCTGGAGGCTGGGAGGATTTTGACTCCAAAAGCCTTCTCGAGGCTCAGTGTATAAGGTTTATTTGGACGTGAAAACAGAATCAAAGATGCAATTAACGAAGTTTTAGAAGCAGGCTTTATTGAGAAGCTTGCGGGCAGGTTCAGCAACTCAGGGTATTGAGCTATTGAAGCCGCGCAGGGGGAAAAAATCCTGGCAGCGTTTTTATGCCCACTGCTGGCAGGCACAGCTGGGGAGGATCAAAGCTGGGGAGGATCTGCGCACACAGGTGCTTCAGAAGGGAGAAGGTCGTTAATCTTACCTATATGTCAGGGACGCGTGGAGTGACCATATCTTCAGAAAACATTCTGGCTTTGTGACGAGCTGGTTCCAGGAATTTGGGGTTGAGCTGGGGAGGGGAGGTCGGTTAGGGGTCAGCCTTGAGAGCTAAGATGGAGGTGCAGGACTCAAAATGGAGTCTGTTGTGCCAAGACTGGGAAACAGTGTTGTGCCGCGGCTCCGGCAAACAGCAGGCCTGGGGGCGCCTGCGTCAACCCTGTTGGTTTGGGCAGGACTCTGGCTGGGTGGCCGGCTCTAGGCTGGCTTTCGGCTAGGCCGCAACCTGGGGCCTCCATTTTCCCAGCCACGTGACTCCACTCACAGGCAGAATGGCACCACCTGTGTCTGTTGTAGCTACACTCCATTCCCAGACAGCAAACTGCCCAGACTGCCGGAAAGTTCAGCAGAACAAGTTTCATTTCCTGCTCAGGGACCAGACCATCAGCTCTCTTGAGGGGAGACTGAGCGGCCCCCCAGTCTAATTTTCCAAAGGTTTTTATACTTTTGCAATGTGCAGGTGTGCAAGCAGGCAGAGCTCAGAAGCGGGGTATTGTGGTTAGCCATTCTTAGTTGAACCAAAACTGCTCTGGTCGTTCTCGAAAGCCTTCTGAACATCCATTTCCTTCTGTACATTCCCTTGGGCTATGTCTGCACAGCCTAACTCCCCAGTATCAGCTAGTTCATTGCTAGTTCATAGCTAGTTTATTTACCATTCATAATGGCTTCTGAAAGCTCAAAATGACTTCTCTTGTCAAGGCTACTTAAGCTTTGCCCAGAGCTGCTATATACTCTCCTGTTCTTAGCCAAGTTCAAATCATTGAATCTTCGGTAGCCAGCCCAGTGTATGGTGGGCTCAGCACTAAGAGTTTTGTGGCTTGTACTTTCTGTGTAAGGAATGCCACTAGCTTATTGGTTATTACTGGACCAAATGTGAGGCTTAGCAGGAGGAGGATTAGGGACCGGCTAGGGCCGTTCATAGGGTAGTTAGCCAGGCTGACCAATTAAGTAGCTTTTCAAAACAATTGGTTCCTCCATTTCTTTTCTTGACTCTTTGTTCTACTCCTTTCCTAACCAGGGCTCATCTATCTTTATTGATTACCGAATGCTTTGCATAGAATTAGTTTCTCCCAATGCTGTGCACAGCATTCCTTGTTTCCAAAAGAGCAAGACAAGCCCTCGGCGGGTTTACAACACAACTGCTACAAGGGAGTCTAGGGATCTTTCTAAATGGGAGACAGGTTTTTTTTAATCCCTGTAGATCTAAAGCAATTTGCTGACTAAGAGTCTGATAGTTTAAGTTTCCTTGTATTAAAGCAACTGACCCGACTGCAGCTAATCCCATAATCCCAAGCCCTGTTACCAGTGGGACCAATACTGGGGCTCTTTGAACTCATCCGGAAATTCCAAAGTTATCCCTACACCTCCTTCACCAGAACACAGGTACACTTGAGGAGTAACATGCACTAGCACACAAATACCCGGGGAAAAGAGACAGGGTGTTCATCCTGTGGAACAAGTAAAGCAAGTACTCATTGGAGCAGATAACAAATTAGGATCAACATTTGGTTCAATGGGAACAGCTTGAAGGCAAAAATCTCGATATCTTGATATATTAAAGGGATACTTAGATGAATAAAAACACAGTCTTGCCCTTGCAAATCTTTTAAAGTGAGCTTAGACTTGAGTCCATACTAACATCACCTATAGACTGCTGCTTCGTGTAATCCTTTTTACTAACATTTCTAATTGGATTACACTCTGTACCAATAGTGCTATTTGTACCTGTGCCTACATAGTAAGGGGAAGCAGCAGTCAGACAAAGCCAACAATCAGCTGTAAGATGAGGATTTGAGTTCATAAATTGGAATACAGCATCCCGAGAATCAAACACAGAACCTTGAGGTGGCTCCTGAATGAGAAGGGCCCTGTGAATTGGGCTGGCAGTGAACGGGAAAGTTACTGGAGAGTCTGGAGGGTGTGGCAAAGGAATCTTAATGACACCAGCTGTGGCTCTTCAGGATTTATCCCGAGGTTTGGGCCTTTGTACGGATGGCAGGTTGCCATATTTTACTTTGCTGGATAGAAAAGGTTTCCCGGGATCTCTATCATTTACATAATGTTGAATTCCCCATGTTTTCCCGGTGAACCCAATAACGCTTGAATCCAATTCTTATTGGGTTATATTTGGAAACCATACACGTAGTGGGATCAAACCCTTCCGACTTGAGTCTCATTCTTGTAAAAATAATAGGGTCATCTTTAACAAGTTTCCACCCTGGTAATGTCCCTCCCCTTGGCAGTTAGGGAGTCCATGAGCCGGGCATATATAGACATGGTTTGTTTGGAGCCTTCTTTCTATAGAGGGTATTCCGCACCAATAGGACGGGATTCGAGTATAGGTCCCATTGTGCCCTTTACCTTTAAAGGATCCAGAATGCCAATTCTTTCCTAGCAAATCAAACAAATCAAAATGAAAACAGGGGGTCATACCCAGTATAAGAGGTTACATATTCACTGCTGGAGGTTAGAATAGCAGTCCACAGATGTGTTTGTGCTTGGGGGAAACACTGGGTGTTGTCAGCAATACTCAGAGAAAAACAATTAAGTTCTGTAAAGCCTTAATTTTGAGGGATTTTCCGTCTTTCTGGGTGTCCATCTTTCCAGGATATGCTCAGGGAGGGCTTTTTTTTTTTTTTACTTATGACTGAGGAATCCACGGCCCCCTCCCCACTATTTTAACTGCAGTTGGTGTTGTAAGTATCACTTGGTATGGGCCAGTCCACCTAGGTTCTAAGGTGTCAGGTTGGTGCTTCTTTACCCATGTCCAGTTTCCTGGTTGCACGTTGTTGGCTGCCTGTTCCCTTTCCCTTGGTTAGGCCCAAAATGAAGGTGTCAGAGCAGATGATTTGTCTCTCACCTGTTGCACAGCCTGCAGGCACTCGATGAGGGAATGATTAGTGACTTCCATTATTTCTACTTCCTTCAATCTTGGGAGGATTTGGGGAAGGTCTGCCAAACATAAATTCAAATGGGGACATGCTATTCACATAGGGAGCGCATCAGACTTGAAGTAGGGCAAAAGGTAAAGTAAGGATCAACCCAGTTCTCGCCAGGTCCTAAATGCAACTTAACGAACAATTCCTTTAGGGTTCTGTTTATTTTTTCTACTTGCCCTGAAGAGCTTCCAGTTAATATTTAGAAGCATTGCTAAGACTTTAGTAATTTGAGCAATAAATGTTGGGCCATTGTTGGACCCCAAGGTGGTGGGAAGGCCAAATCTAGGGACAATTTTAGTTACTAATAATTTACACACAGTGGCAGCAGTTTCCTTCTTGGTTGGGAAGGCTTCCACCCATCCAGAACAGGTGTCTACGAACACCAGCAAGTATCGGTAGTCATACTTTCTAAATTTGATATCCATAAAGTCCACCTCCCAGAATTCTCCAGGACTACTACCTCAAGCTCGTGGTTGGGGTTGCTCCTTTTCTTTCTGGGGTTGTTTACCCGAGCACAGTGCAATCAACGGTGGGTGACATCTGCCACCCAGTGTCCAAGCCTGGGTATGTAAAAGTGCCTGAGAAGCAACTGAGACAATTTAGAGAGGATCCCAAATGCATACCTTCATGTAGTCCTTGAGTCAGATCTCTCCCAGAGCTTCTGACATGAATCTTCTTCCATCAGGATGGACCAGCCACCCTGGATGCTCCCAGCCTTTTTGGCAGGCCAGCTCTTGGCTTATCTTTAGATCATTTTCTGAGTATGTAGGTTGTGGCTGTAACACTGGGGATGGCATGGTCACAGCCACTACCTTGGGGATTTGTGGTATAGTCCTGGCATTCGAGATCCACCGGTCCGGGGGACTGGTTAGGAGTGGTTGAACCATAGGTCCCCCTACCACAGCAATATCCTGTCCCAGTGTAAGCTTCCTAGTTTCTATGACTAGGATGGCCATGGCAGCCACAGCTCGCATGCAGCTCAGCCATTCTGCAGCTACAGAGTCCAGTTTCTTTGAAAGATAGGTCACAGGTCTCTTCCATGGCCGCAAGTTCTCAGTTAGCACTTCTTTTGCTGTGCCTCTGGCCTCACATAGACAATTGGAAGGGCTTTACTATGTCTAGTAGGGCAAGGGAGGTTGCCCATATGAGCGACTTTTTAAAGGATTCAAACGCTTGTTGTTCTACTTCAGTCCATTTAAGTTCTTTTTCCTTTCCCCAGTACTTGCATATAGGGGTTTCGTTGTTTTTGCAAATCCCAAATTCCACAAAGGACAGTACCCCACAGCTCCTAGAAACTCTTGCAACTGCTTCTTCGTCTCAGGGACTGGGATTTTGAGGATCGCCTCAGTGCGGCTGGGGGACAAGGTCCGTTTTCCCTCCTCCAGTTGGTAGCCTAGGTATACAGCTTTATGGACACACAGTTGAGCCTTTCTTGCAGATACCCTGTACCCCAATGGGCCAAGGACTATTATCAGGTCCTTGGTAGCCCGTTGGAATTCCTCCAGGGTTTTGGAGGCCAGGAGGAGGTCATCTGCATACTGGAGCAAGGTGGTTTGGGGGTGTTCCTCCTTGTGTCCCTGTAAGTCTTCACTGGGTTGATGTGCAGGGGACACGGGTATGGAGAACAAGCATCTTTAAGTCCAAAACAGTATAACAAATTCAGTTTGATGGGATAGTACTCAGGAGGATCTCAGGGTTTGGCACGTGGGGTGGCCAGTTTCTATCCTCTCATTTGCCTCTCTGAGATCCTGCACCGGTTGGAAGTCCTCAGTTCCCGGCTTCTGCATGGGCAGCAGGGGAGCATTCCATGTGGACTTGCAGAGGACCCAAATGCCTGTCCTCTTTAGTCTGCAAATGGGAACAGAAATACCCACTTTTGCTATCCAGGGAGTAGGGTTAGCTTGACACACCAGTGTAGCTGAGCTCAGAAGTTGTACGACCCCAGGCACCTGAAGTTAAGAAAGATCTGGCAGGTTTTTCTCTGCCCAAACAAAAGGAATATCTTTTAGTGATTTATCAAGAAGTTCCTTTGAGGAGGTCTCTTCTGCTCCTTGATAAAACACATATCACTCTGACATTGGAGTGGTGAGCAAAACTTTTGGCTTTTCAAGTTCAAGGGTTAAGGTGGTTGTAGCAGATGAGAAAGTAATTATGGCTGCCATTTTTCATAATAAGTCACGATCAATTAGGGGAAAGAGGCATTGAGGCATTACCAGGGTGAGCGTGTAACTGTCTCTTGTGCTAAATCTGTTATTCTGGCCGTTGTCCATGGGTGTGCTTGGGTCTGCCCTGGGGCCCCTGTAATGAAAGCCTTTCCTTTTGACAAGGCACCTGTAGTCTTTTCTGAAACCAAGAAGGTGACCCCTTTGTCCACCTAGAAATTTACTGGCTGGCTCCCTACATGGAGAGTGAGCATGGGCTCTTTGGGGTCAAGTGAAACAGAGCCTGGACACCTTTATTCAGCTTCGAGCATTATTGTCTGTAGCTTCGATTTTTCTAGGCGAGGACTAGGCCCGTTCTCTCTAGTGGTGGCTCGTCCGCCTCTCCTGGGCTTTTCAAGGCACTGATTTTTCCAATGTCACTGTTTTGTATAGTAGGTACATGGATACTTCCTCAGGACTAGGCGAGTGAGAAGCGGGGTATTAGGGTTAGCCATTCTTAGTTGAACCAAAACTGCTCTGGTCATTCTCGCAAGCCTTCTGAACACCCATTTCCTTCATGACATTCCCTTGGGTGACGTCTGCACAGCCTACCTCCCCAATATCAGCTAGTTCATTTACACTTCCTAGCTACTTTATTTTCTTTTCATGGTGGCTTCTGTCAGCCCCAAATGGCTTCACTCTTGTCAAAGCTGTTTCAGCTTTTCCCAGAGATCCTACACAGTCGCCATTGTAGCCGAGAGGTAACAAGATCTGTGACCATGGCCAAGATGGCACCCACCAGTCCACATGTGGAAGGGCGCTGCCTAGGGAGCTGGGTGAAGAGGCCTGGGAGTTAGCCCTGTTGGTTCCGGGAGCCCAAAGTTTCCCTTTTCCCCTCCATTCCCTTTGCCTTTCTCCTGGTTTTTCAAACAAGCTGCTCTAGCTCTATAATGCCAAGCACAAAATTGTCATAATTCTTAATGAAAACGTATCTGGTACCCAAATTATAAATGTGACAATTTGGTCACATTTCAAAAACACTGAAAACTTTATGCTTTTAAAATATATTTTGAATGTCATATATATTGATAACTATGAAAGTAAATAATAAAAACCAAAAAATATATTTCCAAAATTTAAAACTTGAGGCGTTATAGGGCTAGTGTTCTTCCAGATTTGGTTTGTTCCTTCTTACAGGCTGCTTTTCCGTGGCCCAGGCTTAGGCCAATGGCGTTCGGAAGCCTAGGCGGAGTCACTGTTATTTAGGCTTTCAGCGATGCTGCTTCAGGCACTTTTGGGGACAGCTCTTACTTAATACACAGCTCCTCTGCCATGATGTTCCAGCCAGAAATTCCAATTTCCTTTTAGGTTCCCTGAGCTGCCACGTGTCCCTTCCCTTGAGAGATTTGAGCATCAGCCCCGCCAGCAGGCGTCTTGGAGGGCCTTGGGGCCATCCCAAGCAGTGGTCCTCCTAGCCTGTTGTCCAGAAAAATGGTTGGACCTAAAGGTCGCCTTCGGCGACTAGTCCTTGACCCCTTCCCTCGGGCTGAGGCATGAGATTCAGGGCAACCCAGGGGTGTGCTCTCAAGTGGGGGTTATTGACCTGGAGGCAGCAAGCTGTCAATCGCCTCCTTGTTTTGTGCTTTCTAGATGGGACTTAGCAGCTTGATGCTCAGGAATTGCCCCCTTGCATGAATCGTGTCCAATTGGGATAGAGTTGATACAGAGAGGCTGGGCAAACAAAGCTGATAGATTCACTTTGCAACTCTATTTGGCCACAGTATCGTTTTGAGAAAGGAGAATGGTGGGCAGAGAAGGGTACGCTTTCCCTTCCAACCGTGATTCACCGGGAACAGTTCGGTAGAGTGCCGGGAAAGTGGGCGGAGATGCCAGAACTTAGAGCATTTCTCCTCTCGAGGAGCAGTAGGAGACCTTCATCCCCAGTGCACCCAGGAACCCCTAAGGCTGGCGTCCTCAAACTGTGGTCCATGGGGCATATGTGGCGCGATGCCATTTATCCCACCCTCGGGGTGTTTTTGCTGCCACTGCCTGTCCTGCTTAGCAGCCGACTCGTGCAGTGTGCATAGGAATTTGTCCATAGGTTTTTTGAAAACCATAGTCTGGCCCTCCAACGGTCGGAGAGACAATGAACTGGCCCCCTGTGTAAACAATTTGAGGACTCCTGCCCTAAGGGATCCTGGACTTCAGGTCACTATTGTCCCACCCCTGAACCCTCCCTGAACATTCTACCCCTAGTAGAGGCACCAGGGGCATTTGGTCCCCGGGTAACTTACAAGCCTTTTACTCAAATGGAACCCGAGAAAATTTAAAATGACACAGGCAGTTACTCTACTTTTGATCCCTGTTGAATCCGCCTGTAGCATCCCAATATTACAATTTAACCCTATAACACCGAGCATGACCTTTCCCTAACATTTAATCAAATGAATATAAATGTATATATATTGATAACTATGAAAGTAATGAATCAAAACGAAATTTTTTTTGCCCAAAAATTTAAAAGTGAGGCGTTATAGGGTTAAAAAGAAGGATGGTTCTTATCAGAGGGGCCAATGCCTTAGGATCATAAGTGAAGCGGTGATCCCACTGCACCCAGTAGTGCCCAAACCCTGGACCCAGCTAGGGGAAATTGTGCATGCTTTTACCCCTGTGCCGGTACTTAGAATGAACAAACACACACGCCTGATAATCCTAAGACTTTTTACTTACTTCCTGTGATACTCACCTACTTTCAAGGGACTCCCACCTCACAATCCTAGCCTTGTCTCAGTTAAATTGTACACCCTTTTGTGCGTTTGTTGGTTTTTCCAGAAGTTCTCAAGTTACCAAAGCCCCTAATCCAATTATGCCAACTCCAGGACCACCATCTCCTGGACCACTTCAACCTTATCCAATCTAGCGCTGAATGGACAACCCCTCCCAGCAGAGCAGGAAGGGTGTGGACCCAAAGCCCCACTTCGCCCTTTTTTCCAGCAGGAAGTAGCTAGAGATGTCGTCGCCCAGTACCCCAAAGATTTGGGTCCACATCTCTTCAGGATGGAAATGTTAGGTAGCTAGCATAGGGACTGGAGTGTCCATTACACATGCTCAGATGGCCCAGTTAGCGGCCCAGGAAGGAGTGGCACACTGTGCGTGCTCAGAGTTCCAGGTTTCCGGCCAGGAAGGGCAGGTCCACCTGGGTGGGCGCTGCACCTGCATCGACCCACTTAGGCCAAGTATATTCAATTCAGCCACTAGGATCGACCAGGGTTGCCCACCACACCTCCCTAATGCTCCTAAACCTCCCTTGGATCACAAACCAGGCTTTGGCATGAATTCTTTCTCACACAGAACCAAGGACCGAGGGATATCTGTGCCCAGAGAGATCTGACCAACCCAGGGAAGCTCTTTGGAGGCAGCAGGAGTGGACGTGAGTGGCTGGTGGATACTGTTCAGATGCATGGCTTTCTGCTTGGAAGGGTTTTCAGTCTCGGCTGACAGGATCAGAGGAGGTAGTATGTCTGGATCACATAGTATCCATGTCCACAAATGAGCTGCCCATTCCAAAGTCCTGACAGTGCTTTTGGAAAACACTGTGCTTTGGAATGTCACCCCTTGCAGAGGGCAGTGGGAGGGGCTGGGACCCAGGTATGCTGCCCCTTGCTCCCAGTTGCCGGTTTCTGGATCCTGATTATATCTCTCACAGGATCAGTTAGTGGGCTTGTTGTCTGCCTCAGGCTTTGTTCACCGAGGTCCTCCAGCTAGGTGGTGGTGTGTGTGCATGAGCAGAGGCTTCCTGCCAATCCCCCATGAGTTGAAGAGCTGCCCTGGTGTGGGCTCCGTGAAAGAGGTGCCCCAGACAGCAGGACTACACAAGAGGGTGGGCCCTGCAGGAACCGGAGGGCCATTCCCCCTGTGGAATGACCTCAGAGCCCCGCCTCTCTCACTGTCCAGCTGCCGGGGCTGTGGACCCTAAGCTTCATGCCCCACACAGGAATAGACACAGGGTGAGGCGACTGCAGCACCTGCTTTTGCTGGTCTAATCCAGCCTGAGATCATCCTAGCATCAACCCTCTGCCAGGGTCTTTTTTTTCTCTCCTTTTATAGGGGCTCATACAACAATAACCACAATACGTGCAAACATCACTGATATAAGGCACATTTGTACATTCATTGCCCTCATTATTCTCAAAATATCTTCTCTCCACCCAAGCCCCTGGCCTCAGCTCCTCATTCCCCTCGCCCCCATTCTCACTACCCCTCCTCATCAATCCTTCATCATTTACTAATTATTATTTTGTCATATCTTGCACTGTCTGATGTCCCCCTTCACCCCCTTTTCTTTTGAGGTTTTATGTAGATCCATGTCATCGGTTCCCCGGTGCCATCCTACCCTCCCTCCACCCTCCCAGCATCCCCATTCATAACACTGGTCCTAAAGGGCTCATCCACCTTGAATTCCCTGGGTTTCTAGTTCCTATCTGTTCCAGTGTACATTCTCTGGTCTAGTCAGATTTGTAAGTTATAATTGGGATCTTGATAGTGAGGGGAGAGGAAGCATTGAGGAGCTAGAGGAAAGTTGTGTTTCACCGTTGCTGTCTAGTACCCTGTGTAGGCATGTCTCTTCCCCAAGACCTTACTTAAGGGAATGTCCAGTGTACTGCAAATGGGCTTTGGCTCTGTACCTAGCATTCCCTGCTCATTCGCAATGAGATTTTTTTGTGCTGATGATGCCTGATCCCTTTGATACCTCGTGATCGCACAGGCTGGTATGCTTATTCCATGTGGGCTCTGTTGTTTCTGAGCTACATGGCCGCTTGCTTACCCTTCAGGCCTTTAAGACCTCAGACGCCATATCTTTTGATAGCAGGGCACCATCAGCTTTCTTGACCACATTTGCTTATGCAACCGCTTAGACATCAGGGAACGTGTCGGGAAGGTGAGCATCATAGAATGCCAATGTAATAGAACAAGGTATTCTTGCAATGAGAGAGTCCTTGAGTGGAGGCCCAAAGGCCATCTGCTACCTTAATAGGAAACCTATAAAGATATGGACATAGGTGTATTTCCCCATGCTCACAGATAAATATATTTACATCTGTGCGTGCCTTTCTTTAGACCTGTATAACTGGCCCGTGCTTCCTAGGTCGCTCTGCTATTCCCTTTCATTTCCCTCTTGTGCCCACTGCCATGCTCAGTCTTCATTTGGGTTTCAGTAAATCCTCTTGGTTCCTTCACCCTTGATCACGCCCTACCAGGATTCCTACATCGCCCTCACCACGGATTTGCATCCACTTGTTCCCTTGTCTCTGGGTTTCTTGACATCACTCCCTTTCCCCCCAACTCCCTCTTTCCCGTGGCCCTCCCGCGAAGCGTTGGTCCCCTTTTTCTCTCCTGCAGATTGTGCATCCAGCATCTCTTTTTAGACATACAATAGAGGTAATAACATGCACAAACACAAGACAGAGCGAAAGCAAGCACCAAAAGAAAGAAAATAGCCAAAATCCAATGACCATCAAAGAAAACACAACTCCTCAAGAAAGGAAAGCTCGTAGTTAGTTCACGGACTGTTTGTTGGCCCTTAGCATTGTTTTCCAGTCCAGTCTGTGCGGGCACCAAGTCCTACCCCCAAAGTCCTCCTTTGGCATTCCCTGGGGACCTTGTTGCTCCACCTCCTTACTCTTCTGCTGCACCCCCTTAGTGCTATGCCTCGGTGTGGCGGGATCCGTTCCCGCACTGTGTCTCAGGTGTTGTCCCTTCTAGGGCTATGAGTCTTTGAGGGACGTCGTGTCTCATCTTGGGCTGGCCATGTGGTCTTCTGTGTGGACTGTCTTCTCTGAGTGGGAACATCATCCTCAAGGCCTGGTGGGCCAGGATGTGCTCCATTCTCCCCTCCTCCCCCTTCGTCTGCTCCGTATTCTCCATCAGATATGTCCCTCTCCCAGAGCTGCAGATATAGTGCCATCCTATGAAAAAACATATTTGGGTGTGGGAGAGGGGCATGGGTGGGGGGAGGATCTGCTCAGATCTTTCGAGGGTCCAGGAGAGGGTGACTGCTCAGCTGGGCACAGGCATATGGGGCTCTGAGCTCTGGCTCCAGATACTGGTTGGGAATGTGGCTTTGTTGTTAACCAGTTGTGTTCCAGTTGGTCAGTACCTGTGTCTTTTTGAGTGAGTTTTCTCATCTGGAAAGTAAAGGTATTCCAGGGTCTAGTGTCCCATGTCACTAAGTGATCAAGAGGGGTTAACCCGAACCTGATTCAAACCATGTGGACATGTCAGGCGCATTCTAGATCTGGGGTGGCGATTCAGAGTCCAGGACAATGATAATGTCCAAGAGGTGATATAGGTGGCTTCGTATTGATACGGGAAGCCCACTGTGGAGGTTTTGTCCTTCCGCTGATGGCCACTTCAACTCCTGCTAAAAGAGTTTCACTGGCTCAACAGCCGAACCGGGAGCCAGTGCCATGAAAACCATGTGGCTAACTGGGACATAGGGCAGAGAGACATTTTTTACCTTGATGGCTTGGGAAGCCCCCCAATCTCCATACAAACCTTCTGGTGTGAGTACTTTGGAAGCAATCATAGGCTGACAGTAATTCCGATCTTTCCTTTGACAATGTGTCCGTTCTCTTTTTTGAACCTGAGAAGATGGCCCCTGTGTCCTCCAAGACATTTCCTGGCTGGCCCCCAACTTGGACAGTTAGCACGGGATCCTGGGGGCCAGTGAAACAGAGCCCTGAGACATTCCTTCAGCTTCCTCAAGCGTTATTGTCTCTCACTTGGGTTTTTCTAGGCGAGGACGAGGCCCGTCCTCTCTAGTGGAGGTTTGTCCGTCTCTCCTGGAGTTTTCAATGCAATGTTTTTTCCAATGTCTGTCTCTTCTGTAGTAGGCACCTGGATCCTTCCTTCCTCAGGGCTTGGCGGTGCCACAGGTCAGTCTCTCCGTGAGTGGGCCATGATCTCTTTTTCTGGGTCTCTGTTGTGTCTCATGGCAATTCCTAGTATTTTAGCTATTTCTTTGTCTCTGTCGTGGTAGGGTCATCTGTGTTGTGATACACCCAATAAGACACTTCTACCAAATCACAAAGATTGTTCCCTTCAAATGCTTCCCATTTCTTTTTCATGTCTGAGGCAGGCTGAGTAATAAAGGCAATACTTATTTCCCTCTTGTTCTCAGGGGCCTCTGGGTCCTTTGGGGTACAAAGAACGCAGGCTTCCATCAGCCACTCTAAAAAGGCAGGCAGGCAGGCAGGCAGACATTCGCTTGTAGGCGCCTGAAAATTCTCACTGACCTTAGATAAATGCATAGGTTTCCTAGTTGTCCTGCGGAGGCCCTGCAAGAGAGACTGGTGATACCTGGCTAAGCCCTCGGGGCCTTACTGGGAGTTTGGGTCCCACATTATTCGTGGAGTGGTAAAAAGAGTTTCTCTCCACTGGGGAGTGCCTGCTGGCTGACCATCAGTTCTATTGACTGCTTTCTGGGCCTCTCTCTGGAAGGGCTCGCATTCCTCTGCTGTGAACAGCACCTGCAGAAGTGGCTGGCACTTGTCTGAGGTGGACTGAGGCATGTGGAAAAGCTAGTCTAGCAAAGAAATCAGACCTTGTGGTTTCTCAGACAGGGGGTTTTGTTTATTCCAATTATGCAATCCTGGGGGAAAAATGGGACATAGACCCAAAGAGGGACTCTTGGGTTTTCCCCAGGTGTTTGGGCTGCTTGGCTTAAGCAGAGAATGCTGCTGACCAGTGATCCTTCTTGGGGGATGGAGAGGATATGCCAACCCTAGTGCACGTGTTGCGGGGTGACTTTAAAAGAAGTGGTATTTCTCTTCCTTTTGCCCCCATGAACTGATAGGCAGGCAGCGGTCATAATGGGTCTTAAGCCCGCTCTCCCGCTCTTGAGTTGTCCTGCAAAGTGGGATAAAGAGGACGGGGATGGGGAGGGGAGGGGAGGGACGGCCTCCACTTTGGTGGCTTTAGGAATTTGGACCGGTTGTCTTTCCTGGTCATGCTATGTTTCGTGAAATCTTGGAGAAAAGAACCCATTCTGTTGGGGGAGGGAGTAAGTCTTTTATATATGCTGGCTTACTAGTGGCCCTATAAAGTCACACATCAATTTTATCGGACCCGAACCCTCACTCTCACCCTCACCCTCACCCTCATGCTCACCCTCACCCTCACCCTCACCCTCACCCTCACCCACACCCTCACCACCACCCCCCTCACCCTAACCCTCACCGTAACCCTAACCCCAACCCCCCTCACCCTAACCCTAACCCTAACCCCCACCCCCCTCACCATAACCCTAACCCTAACCCTAACTCCCACCCCCCTCACCCTAACCCTAACCCCCACCCCCCTCACCCTCA